>NC_068985.1:71200851-71201654 GCF_001194135.2 Octopus bimaculoides
ATATATATATATATATATATAATTTTTATCTGTCAGCATCAAGTTTGAAATTTTCCAAATAGTTTTCTGTTACCACTTTGTTTTATTTTTAGCTATTATGTGTGTATAACCATATTTTCAGTGTGCCTTTTCTTGTTTAAGTGATGAGGTGCTATTTGAAGAAAAGTTGCCTGCTATTTCTTATATGTCCAGCGGTGAATAATGTCATACGTTTGCCTCACCCTGTAAATGTACAAAGCAAGAGTTATAACTTCTTCGTTGTTGTAGACCATTTGTGGTTTGGTTTAGCCCTAGGTCAATTCTAACTCAGTTACAGCTACGTGAAAAGTCGTGCTCATGGTAACTACCGAAATTTTACACTAAAGACACAAGAGTCTTCGAGAAACCGGACCCGATTTGCAAAAATGGCGTATTGCTGGCAGCTACTTCATGGATAATTACCTTCTAATTAGTCATTAATTTATAGTAGTTTCTAATATAGGAACAAAACTAGAAATTGGGGAAATAAGTTTAAGTCGATTATACCGGCCCAGTACCTTATTCTATCCAGTCTGGAATGATAAAAGGCAGAGTTAAACTCGGAGGCGTTTGAACTTAAAACATAAAAAGACAGAACAAATCATCATCATCCTTCAACCAGCCTATGGTTGGTCGGAATTCCATTGACAATCCCTTTCCACACTATACGGTCTTGCATTGCTGTGTTCATATCTCTAATATCCAGCTCTGAGTTCCGAGATATAGTATCTGGAAATGTCAGTTTCATGGAGAAAACACTTCCAGTGGGATGCCATTGGAGCAGG
>NC_068985.1:71201664-71205815 GCF_001194135.2 Octopus bimaculoides
CTCTGCTCGATTACAGTGGCAAGCAAATTGTAGCCGTTTCTGCTACACACACACACACACACACACACACACACACACACACACACATATGTATTGGTATCAGATTTCCGTAGATGCTACTAAGTGTTGGGTGTGATCTCTAACTGATGTTCTGTATCTTTCTGAGCAGGTTGGCATATGTTCCATCTAGTTGTTTTTCTAACAGAAACGATAAAGTCCAGGTCTCTGATCCATAGAGAAGGGCCGGCTCAACCAGTGTTCTAAATATTTTAACGTTTAACGTGGGTAGAATGTTTGAGTGCCAGATCTTATCAAGTCTGTTACATGCATTCCAAGCAAGAGACTTGTGGATGCGAAAGTCCTTTTGGGAGTCTACTATGTGTGTTCCAGGATATTTGAAGTCGTCAACGTTTTTTGATTGATATACTTCTGAGCGATTTTAATTCAGTTAAATTGGAGGAGGTCGTGGAAGACCTCTAGTTTGTGGTGGTTCTCCAAGAAGTTTCTGAAAGTGGTCAAACCAGTTGGCCTTGCACTTCTCAGAAGAACCACCTTTAAGCCTGATGAAGGTCTTAAATTTTCTTCCAGTTAATGTGCTTATTACATTCCATACTGCAGCATGTTGCTTTGCAGTAAGCAAGTTTGCAATTTCGTTAATCTCAGTTATAATGTGATCTGTTTCTACATTGGCATATGCCTCATCTAGTGTTCCTTGAGCTTTGGAAGCATCTTTGAAGTTATTTTTAGTAGGCCTCTGTTCATGTCTAAGATTCGATCTTTCTAGATGCTTCCTCGCTTCTCTCACACGGACATCTGCATGAATTGGTATGTACATTATTCATTCTTTCTTTGATATTTTTGAAAGGGCAATTTCTTTTGTAGCTGTTACGAGGTTATTATACTGTGTTTTAATGTCGTCAGTGTGCTCTGAGAGCACTTCAAATCTACTGCAAATGAGTGCGCTAAGTCTTTATCTGATGATACTTTGGACCGGTCCACCTGTTTCATTGGGTTTGGGACTGGTATCTTTGATAATCTAAGGCTGAGAACAGTGCATACGGAAACAACTCCATGATCTGAGCCAATAGATACGAAGGAGGAGTATGTCTGTGCAATGAGTGTGGTTTGAGGGTTACTACTCAGCTCAGCAACAATTATGCAGTCAGATATTTTCTCAATAGTGAGCAAGTTCCCTGGGGCTCTTGGAGACAGGAGGATACCAACACCACCTATAGTGGAGCCCTGGGAGTTTTTAATAGCAGAAGTCGTAATAAGTTGATATCTACCGAGGTTGGTGTACTTCAAATCTGTGTCAGGGTGATGATGCATGTGTTCTTGGATGCTCAAGATAACAACTTTGTTCTTCTTCACACAATGCAGAGTAGACAACAGGTCTTTTGCACTTCATAAATTTGTTTGTTGTTCCTGCATCTACATCTACCTCTTCACAGCTAGCCCGCTCTACTCTAGAGACTTTAGAGGTAGCTTGTCATGGGAAACAAAGTGAGAACTTGAAACTGAACAAGCAAGGGCTCCAACCCTGGTGCTGCAAGTGGATGTCATGACAATTCTTTCGGTAGCTGTTACGGAAGTGGATCACCAGTCATACATCCAGATATTTTATGTACAAGACACTATCTCAAGGGAGATTTGCGTCCAAGGCTTAAGACTTCTCCCTAGCCATGAGGTAAAGTTATCCCGTGCCAGACACCAACTTGGTATTTCAGTTCCGCGGCTGGTTTTTCTTATAAGTGATTTCCTTCTCCTAGGCAGGTGCCTTCACCTCGGCTCAGGGAGTCCTGTCTACTCCATTCCAGCTATGCAGGGCATGGATGTTACGCCATGTTGGGTGTGCTCCCATATAGCCCTATCACAGATAGAAGGATGAAGATAAAATGAAGACAAGAGAATAAAAGTAATTCGGGGGTGCAAAAGTACATGAAGAAGTACATAAAAATTTAAAATGTTATACCATATATAAAACATAACGCTCACAAAAATACACATACAAAATACACACATACACACACACACACACACACACACACACACACACACACACACACAAACTTTTACACAAGCGTCACAATCAAAACATAGTTGAATTGACCGTTGACTACACAGTTCTTCCACCCTTTGACGGGTTATAATTTTCGTCCCGCAGGGTGTCCAAAGTCACCCTCCTCACCAAGCAAGCTTGATGGAGTTGCCAGTTTAGTCGCCGATGACCCGACCATGTGACAGGTTGTACTGAGTTACATGTTACCAGTAGCTCTAAAGAGCGACCTGACAGAACAAATACCGTAAGGACTTCACCCGACGCTTTAATAACTCTACCTTTAATTAATTATTTATTAATACCACTTATTTCATTCACCTATTTATTAATAGTACTTATTTTCTCCACCTGTGAAACTTTGAAAGTTAACTCCAAGGGGATTTCAACTTAGAATATAAAGGGACATTACTAAAAGCATGAAGCAACTTCCCTGAATCTCTAACAATTTTGCCAGCCAAATCTTTTATTAGTCATCACACGAAAGCGTTTAGAAAAAAAAAAGAAAAAAAGCCATAAAAGTTGCCTGCAGATAACGTTTTGGCTTTTATGGCAAAAGAGTCAGATCGTGACGAATAAAACACATTTGCATAGCTATCCACACTGCTGAGTAAATGGAAAATTGTGTGGAAGCCCATCAGCTGGATTGTACCTGTACTTTAAAGATCAACTCTTGACACATTATATCATGCGAATGCTGCATGAGAGTTACATTATGAGTACATATGCCTGTGGAATGTTCAACCACCGACTCGCTAATTCAATGAGCTTGATCGTTCACTTCATCAAGCAACTGAATACTCATCGCTGTCACTAAGGGAAATATATTTACTTTTACTTACAATTGTAAGAAGAGAAGAGTCAACAAAGTATCTAGTTCAAAAAATTTGAGAGGTTAGCTGCAGTACGGGAGAGGCGGGAACGAGTAGTGTGAGTAGGCTTGAGTGGAGAAGAGGCTGTTGTAATAGTTACTGGAGGAAAGAAAGAAGAGGCATTGTCTTTGTATGTTAGTGGTTGGGACATGTTGATTATATATATATCCCATTCAATCGGTTAACCATGTTTTGAATGTGTTGTAGGATTCTTGTATACGTAGCATTGGTACCATCTAGCAAATATGAGTAACATTCCACTGAAAATCATAGAAGTGGGCTAGCAACTAATCAAGAGTCACGTATCTAGTAAAACAAAAAGAAAGTGAATAAATTTAGGTCGAGTTCGACGATGAATATTCATTTGCTCGATGAAATAAACTAACAGTTCGTTGAATTAGCGTGTAAGTGGCTGAGCATTCCGCAGACAAACGTAATCTTCAGACAGAATCAGCAAGTAACTGTGTGTGAAAGGTTGAACTTTTATATTACACATACAATCTATTCAACGTTTGTGTTTGCCCAGTTTTACTAACAGGATTTGGGTTGGTGCGAGTCTGTAGCAAATGACTCTTGGACAAGTTGCCAGAGTAGGAACAAATCCGGGAGATTGTGATTGTGAATCGAACTCGATTTGCATTCGATTATGCTGTGATATTTATTCTGCAAGAAAAACGCATATTTTTGTATATTTATTATGCATACAGTCACTTCGCCGAATAATTTTTCTTGTTTTTGCTTTTTTTATTTTTTGCTTGCTTTTTTCTTCCAGTCAGGACGCAAGGCATTGGCAATGACACTTTACAAGGCCTCTGAAACTAGGAGGAGAGAGGGATGCAACTTCAGTATCGCGTGTGACATATTCTTGACGACAAATCTTTTAAATCCTAGGGCCTAGTAATATAAATGCCGAGATTTGGCATTTTCACTTTTCTTTTTACTAGAATGCGAAAACATGGCAACAGAAATAGTTTGTTTTGCTCTTTTAAACCATAAATGATATGGAAACATAGCAAATAATTGTATATGAGTATGTGTGACTGGTGACGGGGTAGAATATTCTTCGGGAAATTTAGGTAAATAAATGGCTGTGAATGTTGATATTCCAGGAAATCGCGCCAACTAATATGAATTACGCTTTCTCAGCGCAAAATCATCCAGAATCAAATTGACACAAGTTCTGTAACCAACGAATGTGAGAATATAAAAAAAAAAAAAAAAAA
>NC_068985.1:71205957-71206761 GCF_001194135.2 Octopus bimaculoides
ATAGCGGCTTCATTCTCAATATTCATAACTTGGTATAATGAGGAAAGGAAAGAAGAGACGCAGAAGAAGAGGGTGTTGCAAAAGAAGGAAATGGAAGAAGCACAGATGGAGAGAGCGGCGACGAGAAAGAGAAAATAGAAAGGGAGATAAGATTGTGATGAAAGTGGGCTGAAGGAAGACAGATTGAGAATGCTTATGAAGAAAGAGGGGAGCATTGAACCAGGAAATTATTACGAGAGAGAGAGAGAGAGAGAGAGAGAGACAAAGAGAGAGAGAGAGAGAGACAAAGAGAGAGAGACAAAGAGAGAGAGAGAGAGAGAGAGAGAGGGGCATGCATAAAGACAGACAGATATACAGATATATGGTAATGTGAGCGGAAGAAAAACGAGGATGACAAGAGGGAAAAGAAAGATAAAATGTTATAGAGGTTGGGAGGTGTTTTAGCAGCCTCACAGACATTTTCATAAAAGGACTTGATTGTATAATCCATATGCTGTTACTATATAATCTCGGCTGTCTTATAATCAGTGTTATTAAACAACTAATTGTTACTGTCTCTTTATATTTACAGTTTAGCACCACTCTAATCAAAGTTGTACCCACTGGCCAATCTTGTCACACACTACTAGTGTATTTAGTGCAACTCGCTACAAAAGAAAGAACAATATACAATATAGACAAAAAAAAAATAATAATACCAACAGAAATAAAACATTTACAAAAAATGCTGCATTATAGACACAACCGTTACATCTTAGTTGAGTCATTACCGAAATAGATTTTGGCTGTGAAATGAAATGGGAC
>NC_068985.1:71208771-71211485 GCF_001194135.2 Octopus bimaculoides
TATATATATATATATTTGTATTTATATTTTTCTAACTCACCTCTGAGGCAGTGTGCACTTGGAAGAAGTATTTTTTCGAAACCAATTATTTCATGAAAATACTGTTACTCCTTGTTACATATTTCGATACAGATAGTTAGATATCAAGTATTTATTCTGAACAAAAATGCTCATTTAATAAGTTGTTTTTTTTATTTGTTTGTTTTTGTAGGCGATTAGATGAGTAGAGTTGATTTCCTCGAAGAGGATGTACCTATCACCTTATTGAAATGTTATGTGGTCACACATACTGACATAGCCTGTAAAAGAAAGTAATTGGAAATATGAAACACGTATGATGTGGAGATTTTTTGTTTTGTTTTTTTAACAATATTCCAGATACATCGCACTACGTTGATGGTGGTTCAAACTACTAGAAATAGTAGTTAGATCTCTCTTAAATCGCACCTACCTTGTGCCTTTAAAAAGGAGGAAGGCATTGAATTATATAATCTAAGAAAAAAAAAAGAAGTGAAAAAGTTTGATGGTTTTAGCTGGAATGCCTTTGATAATAGGTGTGTCTGTACTCAGGGCTGATGCAGTGTTAAACAACAAGAACAAAAACAACAACAACAACAACCAAACAAACTTATACGATTTTCAAGAAGGAAACAAACATTGAATAATATAGCTCGGATACTGTTTTGTCAGATTGGCTGGTCATTGCTGGAACGCCGATAATCCTACGCCTTCTCGGTTAGAACTGATCTGCACCAAAGTAACAACACTAACGGCATTCATCCAGAAAACAAGAGACGTGCATAGAGTCATTCGACTTACTGGAAATAGATTTCCCTTTAAGGATACACTGATGGTCACTACTTGAATAGCTTTGGTCATCGGTCAGCTTGATTAGGGCTGATCTGGAGCTAAACAATAACAATGGTAACCAAAAAGACGTCTTGTTTCCTATTTCTGGAGATAAGAATACGTTGGTCAATTTAGTCCTTCGTATAAAAAAGACGGAATTGTCACGACTGGAAAGTCCTTTAGGTCTGCGCAGTCATAACAAACAACTACAGTAACAACCACAACAACAATAACATTTATCCAATGTTTATATTTCTAGTGAAATCAAAAATCATGTCCTGCTTCTTATGTTTTCTATCCGTAATTTTTTTTTTCTTCTGGAGAGAGAGAGAATCGTGGAATTAGCAAAAGCAAATGTTCTCTCCAGAAAAAAAAATGTCGTCGTCATCGTTGTTATTATTTAACATCAAATAAATCTTGATCGAATACACATGATCAAAAGCATTCCTGCAGTCGCCATTTTTGCTTCTTTTTTTATTATTTTTGGAAAGCACTCGATGTAACCCGTTTCTTTTTTGTTTTATTTTGTTTTGTTTTGATTTGTTTATTTCTCAGACATAGATTATCTAGAGCTACATTCTCCAATATATCTTTTTTTTAAGGAAATTAATCAGTTACTTTTAGCTGGTCGAACGACATCGTAAAGGCTCTATCCAGAGGCTCGGAGCCGGGGGAATATGATTGTATCCCGCCGCAGATCAAAGGTCATTTTGAATTATTACTTAGACATGAAAGATAGCGACTGATATTTTTATTTCCCGTCAATTGAGTACGATCATATGAGGTCTCATTGTGACAACTGTTTAATCACCATAAAGTCAAGACTTAATGTTTGTAATACAGACACAATGGATAATATCGTCAGAGGTGCACTGTGACAGAGGATAATAGAAGAAACTTGAAGGAGCTGCATATGTGGCCACGCTGTCTGCTAGCAATATCGTCCGAAAATCCTACCATGTTTAAAAAGGAAGGATATATTGCATAATATAATCCAAGAAGCACCATCTAAAAAAATGAAAATAGATAAGTAACTACCGTTGTCACTGTGATGTTTTTATTTCCTCACTGTCACATCAGCCCTCAAAAATTTCAAAGATATTCTCATCTTGATTATTCAGTTTTAAACAAAAGAAAACAATATTTATTTTAGCTACAGTGTAGCTTGGACTAAGTTTTTCAATGAGTGCTTCCCTTATTTGAGATGGTACTGTGAGATTTGAGTTTGCTGTGATAGAAAGCAGATCAAGTGACCAGGAGACGCTATCTTGTTAGCTCGTCAACGTTTCCGTCTTTACAGTAGCTTTAGTTTCCAATAAGTAAACGTAATAACCATGTCACCGTTGTAAGAACAGCTACAACTAATCATCTTCTTTTACTACCATGTATTCAACCATATAATATTAAAAGTCCAACGTTATCCCCTTACATCAAACTGGTCGTATAAACTACCATTTACTAAGAAATTACTATGTTAAACACTAAGATTACATACAGAAACGTGTGCACTTGACAAATATGAGCAATTTAAACTCTTTCCAATAAGGTGTTCCTGTCAGATAGTATTCTTAATTACCACTGGTTACTAGGAAACAAGATTCACCAAACAGCCAACAACAATAAACGAAATAACTATGGCAGTATACACCTATGAATCTATGCGTATGTGAGCGAGTGTACATGTGTGTATACATAGATTTATGCACGTGTGTGTTTGTGTGTGTGTGTGTGTGTGTGTGTGTGTGTGTGTGTTGATATCAATTAAAACATATACCTCAGTACACATATCTATGCGTTAGACATGAGAGAATCGATGCGAGAACAGTGTAATAATTATTGTAATCTGCAGAGCATGTATATATATA
>NC_068985.1:71212767-71213789 GCF_001194135.2 Octopus bimaculoides
ACACGACCTTAAAGTCATGAGTCAACACTCTAATCTCTCGTCAGCTGTACAAACTAAGGTAACTTCGCAGTTTCGTCACTTAGGCCAATAGTGTTCATCTTTAAACTTATGATACGATGGTTAAGGATTGATCTGTTTAAAGACAAGATAAAGAAAACCCTAGGAAGTATAGTTAAATATTTATTGGTGGAAAAGAAACAAACAGTAAATCATACAACTAAACAGACAAGTGCAGACGACAAGGACGAACACAAACCATAGAACACACAAAACAATATAATCAAACCCTGGCGTCTAGGGTAAGAAAGACAAGAAAATAAAAATGAGAACACATTAATCTTTTACGGTCGAAATAATGCAAAATATAAAGAATATATGTGTCCAATGCTGGACGAAAAATGAATAATTGGTTTCAAATGTTGGCACAAGGCCAGCAATTTGGGGGAGAGTAATTCGATTAAGTCAACCCCAGTGCACAACTGGTACTTATTTTATCGATCCTGGAAGGATGAAAGTCGACCAGAATTTGAACTCAGATCGTAAGGACGGATGAAATGCCGCTAAGCGTTTTTCCCGGCCTACTAACGATTCAACCATCACACCACCTTAATGAAAAATTAAATATTAAAAGTAAGTACTAGAACACAGAAAAGAATGGTAAAGAAGCCGTACAATCACTCGGCAGGTCACTGTGAGATGAAAAGGGTTTATATGAGAAGAGCAGTGAGAAGAAAACTGAGCATTAACAAAAACGATTTGACCGATAGTAGATTGTGAAAGAGAAATTCAGGGAAATGAAAGTGTTGAGATATTGAGAGACAAGCAGCAAGCAAGAAAGGGTAATGGCACAGTCAAACTACCAAAGTAATGTGGGTGATAAATGCGCACACACACAAGTGTATACATATATATATACACATAAGTGTGTATAAGTATGAATAAATATACATATACGTATGTATATACATAGGTATATGCATATGCACATATATATATATATATATATATATATATATATATGT
>NC_068985.1:71216082-71218524 GCF_001194135.2 Octopus bimaculoides
AAGAGAGAGAGAGAGAGAAAGAGAGAGAGAGAGAGAGAGATCTTATATATTGCATGTATACTATTTATATATTAAACTAATTCGATACCCTTGGCTTTGCTGACGGCAACGTGGCAAAGTTTTTAATTTCAATTGTTTATCCATTTGAAATACGACTTCTAATATAAAATATATTCAGTTTAAACACAGGGCGTCTTTGAATGAATCTGAAAGTTATTAATTCACCACTATTTTTGTTTTCAGAAAAACTATTGTTGTTATTTTCGCTTTTTAATATGCAGATGCTGGATGTCTTTGTCTGCAAAAGCTTTATTATTTATATTTCTATATTTTTAACTAAAAAACATTTATTTTTAAAATACTTGATTTCATATGCTGCATATAGAGAGCATATATCATACAATATCTATATTTATTTACATGCTTCCTCTGTAAACATCGTACCTAGAGTTTATTTTAACTCAATGATGTGTCATGACAGAGACTTGACTTCCGATTTTGACAAGTCGAATAATCACATCCTCTTACATTTTTTGTTTGTCTATACTAGTAATATTTGCGGCAGGCGATGATTAGGTAATGAAATCTTTTAATATTATTTCTCAAAACAAGTAACATTTCATTTCTTGTATGTGTATAAGGAATATGTAAGTAGTACTTCCTCATACATAATCAAATTGGTAAATGATAAGCTTCAATGGATTTTTTTAAATTCACTATAAGGAATGTTGTCTTCACATTTAGATGTTGTCTTAGATTTCACAGTTCTTTTATGCCTTACAAACAACAGAATTGACTGTTTTACTGATTGAAAGCTTTTGAGTGGCATTGTTTAGCTTTGTCTGGAGCATATCCTTTATTAAATCAAATGTCTTCTATCCTATCCTTATTCTCTTTGAGATTTCAGCATTCATATCTCGGTGCATATCCACTGTGAGCTGTAAGTAGACGTACCCCTTTACCCCTTCAATTTCATCGCTTCCCACTTCTATTTGGCCTTGTGGTTCATTTTAAAACCATTTTCGTGTGGTTCATTTTAAGACCAACTGCTAAGCTCTGAGAGTTCAGCTCTGAGAGTTCAGCTCTGTCAGCATGGTCTGCAGCTGGTTTGTGGTTTTAGCAATGAGTACAATGTCATCTGCGAATCGGAAGTGTGTTAGTTGCTTGCCGTTGATATTCATGTCACATTTCCAGTCGATGTTTTTGATGACCATTTCCAGACATGGGTAAAGTGCTTTCATGAGGTGTTATGTCATTGCTTGATAGTCTTTTCAATTGGGACCTTTACCGGTGGTGATAGCGGAGCTATATCCATTGTGCATCCACAGTTCATCTCAATCAGCATTTTGATGCATTGCACCTCGACACCTTGCATATCCAGAAATGTTGTCTCTGCGTTCAGATCGAGGCTATCGAAGGCCTTTTGGTAAGCAACAAAAGTGGTACAGTGAGGAAGCCTATGAGCTGTGTTAGAGTGAATAAGTGAACTATCATACTATTCTTACGGAAATTTACTTTCTCTCTTGGTTGCTGGTGAGACACAAGGCATAAGGAGTGATAGATTTTTAAATCTCCATTATCACCCTCCTTACGAAGCAGATGAGGATTGAAGCGTGGACCAAGGATTTTCCACAATATGTACATATTATATATATAATATATATCATATATATATTACATATATATTGAAATAGATAGATAGCTAGATAGATAGATATCTGTAATAATTGATGAACGAAACGGAATATAGATTTAGCACAAAGGCGGTGAGCTGGTAGAAACGTTAGCACGCCGGGCGAAATGCTTAGCAATATTTCGTCTGCCGTTACGTTCTGAGTTCAAATTTCGCCGAGGTCGACTTTACCTTTCATCCTTTCGGATCGATAAATAAAGTACCAGTTACGCACTGGGGTCGATGTAATCGACTTAATCCCTTTCTCTGTCCTTTTTTGTCCCATCTATGTTTAGCCCCTTGTGGGCAATAAAGAAATAAGATTTAGCACTAGTCTTTATTCAGTACGACGATCATTTCGACCCATCATGCAACTGTCCGTCATAGGTAGGATATTGGGCATCTAATTGTGTTGCCTCAATCTGTGCAGTTTGTGTCACATTAGGTACATGCATAAGATATATAGTGTTCTGTCAGGCATGTTGTTCATGCCCGAGTTATTTTGGTTATAACGGACTAACACTGCGGAATTCCTAATGTAGATCCAGGGGAAATATCCCAATTATGAATGATACCAGATAGCACAGACTGTAAATGTGCTTTACCCAACATGCTAATTGACATATACTCATTGGTTCAGTTACATATATATATATATATATATATATAAATTACGACAAACGTAAACAAACAAGCGAAGTTTGCTTTTAGAAGCGTTGAGATGTCTTAGAAAGTTGATGAAGTGATTTTAAATTCTCAATCGCAGGATA
>NC_068985.1:71218905-71223949 GCF_001194135.2 Octopus bimaculoides
ATATATACATACATATATATAGTAAATCATCAAGTTTCTCCATCATACGCCTTTATCCAAACAAAAAAAATTCAAAACTTTGACCTCGTTACTGATTTGGGCCTAACTTTGGAAATATGTACCGAGGCATTCATTTCCAAACATATCCACAGGTTGTCAACAACCTGCTGAGAACTCAGTGGCTGAGAACTTTCCCCTAACCATCTAGAAACCCAATGTTCTGGGAGTGTTCTATAAGGTTCTCAAATATGGTCTCGCAATAGCTCAGGTGGTACTTCCTAATTAGTGAGAGACATTGCTAGATAAATTCACATAAAAGGAATCAAACTCAAGGAGCAGAACTACTAGAAACGTTTCCACACAACACGCCCTCGTCTCTGGATCGTTGACTGCTCTGATATGCTACTAATTATCATGAAAGTGATATCCAAACTTTAGCTTACTAGAAGGAAGAAGAGAAATAATATATACAGTCAAATCCCAACTAGCTTTTACTCAAAATTTTTTCTCTGAAATTAATACGGCAACAGTAACAACTACCTCCCAAAATGTTTTTCGAAACTTTAGCAAATTTCCGTGAGCGACTTTTAAAAAATTACCTAAAAATATTTCTTTCCAGTATTCTGTTCAGACATCAGCAAAAGATTACAACGAAAACGGATTGGCTTCCACCAACTAGTGATGACACACGTGGAGAAAAAGAAAAATCAACAAAAATATTGTATCTCCGGACATACAGAAAGGCGACAGAAAAGATAGATTTTCTTCTGAAAGTAGTAGTCCAACATGACCTTAGTCGACCTGGATTAAACAAGATTTTTTAGGTTTCAGTCACTGCTCAAGATTCCACGCAGTGGAATCGACCTCGAGACTACAAGATTGAAAATCAAACTTCTAAATAATTCGGCCATCGCTTTCTTCATCCATCTTTCTCCCTCTCTCTCTCCCTCTAAGAGTAGTTTCCATCTATTAAACGTTGTCTATATGTAATTGAGCAATCTGAGACTTAAGTAGAAGACACTTACCCAAAACACCGCGCAGTGATATCGGACCCGGAACAGATGTGAACATATTAACAACGCAGCTATGCGTATATATTATTTATTTTCTTTGTAAGCTCTCTGATTTGCATAAGTTTTGATGTAACAGAATAATTGGTATGCTAAGGATATTATCGATAAATTAAGACGATTTTGATGGTCGGACGTACATTGTGTGTTTATGTCGTAACCTATCAACTAACCACTAAACTACCTTCAACTCTGATCACAACTATAAGTATTGCACAACCTAAAAACTGAGTTGAAGCTCGCGATTGAATTTGCAGCAACATAATCATTGATTTGTTAAAAGTAACTTTTTCACGAACAAAGTCAAGAAAGTATTAAAAAAAGAAACAGGAAAAATAACAAAACAGCCAAAAATAAATGGAATGCGTATCTATCTATCTATCTATCTATCTACCTTTCTTTCTTTCTTTCTTTCTTTCTGTCTATCTAAAAGCAGCTGACAAACGTTGCCTCTCGTCAATATATCTAGACCATAAAACTGCTCTACCGATATTTCATCAATATATCCTATAATGCTAATAAATCAGCACATTAAGACGATATTTTTTTCTCTCTCCTGAAAGCATCTAATTCAATAGAATGTTCTTTACAGGGATTAACGATTAATCCTTCTATCAACGGTACTGCATCACTTACAGAGTTTAAATATATATTTTTCAAGTTAGGATTTCTGTCACTCTAAAATACATTCTTCAATGGGGCTGGTGGAGGTTCTGTTTCATTTCTACACCGGGACGAATAATTATTTCTGAACGAAAAGAAAATAACGAAAACAAACAGGCGAGAATTGTCAGTAAAAGAGCGATCGATGTTTTAAGAGTGAAATTTAGTAATGGAAAAACTGCGGCAGACTGAGACAGAGAGAGAGGGAGATAGACAGACAGACAGACAAACAGAGACAGAGACACTGAGAGAGAGAGAGAGAGAGAGAGAGAGAGAGACAGAGAGAGAGAGACAGAGACAGAGACTGAGACAGAGAGAGAGAGAGAAGAGAGAGAGGGAGAGACAGAGAGACAGAGACACTGAGAGAGAGAGAGAAAGAAATAGATGCTTGCGTTTAGAAACAGAGAAAAACGTATCCAATACATAAAGTAGATTTGGTTGGGTTATTTTGTTAGAGACGTGAGTTTCTTGATCCGTTACTCAGAGTTTCACAACACTGATCATTCAAACAAATGGAGAAGGGAAACAGCGTGATGGTTTATAGATAAAAGAAATTCGCAAACACGTTGATAGTCCATCACATCAATATCTTCCGGTCTGGTATTATTCATTTCATCTATATTCGTCAATTGGTTATGTTACGCTTTCTGACGCAACACAATAATGCTCCCGAGATAGATAGATAGATAGATAGATAGATAGATAGATAGATAGATAGATAGATAGATAGATAGATAGATAGACAGACACGGAAGGACGGGCGGTCGGATGGATGGATGGATAGATGGATGGAGGGAGGGAGGGCTGATGGAAGGATGGTGGGTGGAGGGTGGAGGAAGTAAGTAAGAAGGGGAGAGAGGAAGAGAGGGAGAGAGGGAGAGAGTGAGCTAGCTACCTGAAGATTTTATATAGCACCGTCTCTTGTATGGACTGAGTGCTGTTAGTTTGTGCTACCAAGGAGTGTAATAAACCAAGGAAAAAAACATAAGATGATGTTAGCAGTAGCTGGAATAAACCACAAAATAAAGTGAACTTTAAAGATGCTATACAACTATGCCAGATACACCATGGTGGTGGCGGTTAGCAACTCTTATTAGTTTGTATAAAGCAAGGTTGTATGTTATTCCTCCCACTCTTAGCAACATCTTGCTAGAAGTTCTCATGAGAGAGAGATCAAATCTTAAGTAAAAATCTTGCACTTATTGGTAACCTTCCGAATATATTAAATATAATGAAGATTCATAATCTTTTGGAAATTGAAAACATTCACTAAACAGTTAGACAGTACTTGCAAAATATTGACCATATGAGTAAGAGGTGATGAGCATAGGGTCCTGTTACTTGGGAAATAAATTATCACAATAGATGGTTCTGTAGTGGAACACGTCGTAGTCTAAGGCTTAGAGTGTATGATTGTAAGAACAGTGACTGTTAGTAATGGGGAAAAAACTGGCACTCCATTGGTTATGATAACAATTGAACAACCTGCTCATGAAATTAAGGTACAAGTGGCTGAAAACTCCGCAGAAATAGCTTACCAGTTCTGATACAATGTAGTAAGGCTTGCCCTTGGAAATTCAGATGCCTTCCTTGTATTAATAAGCATGTATTTGGTGAGAGGAGAGACTGTACGTAAAAATGCATGTAGGAAGGGAGTTCCAAACAGTTTCATTTCTGGCTTTAAGGTTGGGAAATAGTTTAAGGATATTCTAGGAATAATACAAGAAAAAAAAACATTGTTGATGGTGTTGTCTTCGTTGTTATTGTATAACCCCAGGAACAGCCCCTCTAGTAAACCTAATACTAAAGGCGTTCTACTAGTAACTATCACGTAATTTTTGTTCAAACAGTATTTCTAGAACTGTACTACCGAATGTAAGCCATGCTGTTTTTAAAGATGGTAGGGTATGATTGAAGCGTAATTTAGTTAGTTCTCTAGGAGTTTAATTGACTATGCTAACCGCCACACTATATAAATAGAAGTAATTTAATGGGTTGTGCATTCAGAGGAATAGTAACTGTTGTAATAGAGGGAGAACACACCAAACTGTGTTATCATTTGTAGTGTCAGGTGAGTGAAGTTTCCTTTATCATTTAGACGCTAGAGAAGTGAGTGTGTTGTCACAGGTGTATATATGTGTTGAAGTGTACTTACACCCTGCTGCATAGTCGGGTGGTTGGCAAATAAACTGGCACTCGACACCGGAATAGCCTGGTGAGGAGGGTTGCTAGAATCTCAGCAACATAAAACCAACCACCTCTCAAAAAGATAGTTGGACCCAAGCTAGGGAACAGCGACTACCTTAGTAATAGCTTTCAACAGAGTGCAGCTGAAGGTGACTGTTTCTCGTCAAATCTCCGACATAAAACGCCAAGTTGGTGCCTGGAGTGAGATAACTCATTCTATGAGTAAGCAGTAATTGTGATTAACAAACCAGCGACAAGATGGAAAACTCTTATAAAAAAACTCTCAGGTTGTAGAAATACTTACAATTGTCTCTGCACGTGTATGAAAACTCCTTAGACATAATTCCAAAATTAACCCCAACTGCTAATTGGCGAAAACTTTGTTACTGGAAAATACCAGTGAGCTTAGTCTCGCATGCTACTCAGTATTTAACTATGAATGTTTAGATTGAGATACACATTCGTTGGCCAACAGTATGTCACTGTAAATCAATGATATACTGATGTCTCATATAAGACAACTATCATTTGACAAAATAAGACAATCATCAATTTTTTATATAGCAACTGCTTTTTCATAAATATGTGGACGGTTACTTGTGCCATGCATAGATATTGTCAGCGGATATTCAGAACTAAAATATTTCTTTATCCTAAAGAGCAGGCTTAGCTTTCGAAATGCCGATTTTTATGGATATTGATCACGGGTGGTTGTCATGGAAAACTATCTGAGATCGTGCAGTAGTGTAACAGTTCTGTAATATACTTATTTTATATCATGCATTTGTGAACAATAAGGCCGATGGTTATAGGATTTCAATGGGTCAATCACTGGTTCATTGCATTTCCGATGGCGAGAATGACACTGGCTTATATATATGTGTCATATATATATATACGAGCCAAATACATACCATAAGGATTTTTTTTTATTCGACGCATTGATTTATCGGCAGTTTTTCGATGGTATGTATTGTATATCTTTCCTTCATGCAAATACACATACACACTCTCTCTCTCTCTCTCTCTCTCTCTCTCTCTCTCACACACACACACACACACATACACACACACACACACACACAAGTTTATATAAGTATGTACATATATATATATATCTGTAT
>NC_068985.1:71225451-71227553 GCF_001194135.2 Octopus bimaculoides
GAATAGTGTTATTGTTTGGTGTTTCACGTATTTTAATTAGACGTTATCTGCTAGCAAGACTATGCCTAGTCGGTATAGTAAAATGGGAAAAGGCTAAAGAGTGTTATACTATGTGTCTAATCCGGTGAGGAGATCATCTTCCAGTTTGCTAGCAGAAACTTGTCAAAATGCATACATTTAATAAAAATTTCTGACCTCGAGGTTAGAATGTTGGTACAGTTCTTCGATTTCATCGTATGTGTGTTCTTTCAGCTACACAGAGCCTAAACATCTTTGAATCGTTGTTGTTTGGTCTAGATGTCTCTACGATGTTCTACTTGATGGTGTGTAGTACGCTTCTGTCCTTCATATTCCAGATATGGCTTGCTAGCTTTGTGCCTTTCCTTTTTGTTTATGTACTTGAAAGAAAATTGTGGTTGATGTAACTCATTTTGAAGTAACTTTTTCACAGTTCAATATATTTTCTTTTATTTGGATCTCTTATTTTGTGGAAAGGTGGTGACCTCAGCTTCATAGACAACTGAACATGTCATGCATACCTGGCTGGGAGGGCATGCAGACACCAAATAACACGAAAATTACGGAACAAATTAAGATTGTCTAACTTCAAGATTCTGTAATATGTGAGTCTTTCCGAGAACTTTATGCCCACTCGCTTCTTAATGGTTCTTGGACGGATTTCAAACCAAAAATTTATACAATTTTTGTTGATATTTTAATCTTTAATTGGTTCGGTGAAAACAACTCAGAAATATCTAAGCTACTAATTATCAAGTATAAATTTCTCCAGCAATTGATTATTTCTCCTGTATCTGGAAATGAACGTTTGACATCAGAAGAATCGGTGAAGCAGCATAAATCAGATATGCAATCGGTCTTTATTAATGATATTAAGGATATTTTGAAGAGAGGAATGCAGTATTTCACAGACCTGGTTCATAATTCATCCGCAGTATATGAAAATATTACAGAAGGCATTCTTCTATCCTCTTACTCAGGAAGTGGATACCATTCCCAGCAAACAGTAATTGAAAATTGCCGTTAAACATATTCATTCTGAATGCACCTCAAAAGTTTATAGTATCCCATTTGACATTATGAAGCATGGTAGTATTTGTGCAATGTCTGAGTTTGTGACCACGTTCATTATGAATGTGAAGAATAATTCTCCTGTTCTACAAGAGCTGAAAGAAGAAATAGCGATATCACTGTTCAAGGGGAGGCTATCAAGTGGAATTACGATGGTATTCATGCTATCATTTACTTGTAACTCTTGATAAGGTATTCACCAAACTTTTACTGATTACTTTGCAGTGTTCTATTGTTCTCCGAGAGTTGACATGTTGTAATTGGGAGAAGAGCTTTAGTGTCAAAAGACAAATAACGATGAAAAGACACAGTCACACACGCACATACACACACATACATATATGTCCCGTACACGATGCTAGCCGACGTGTGTGCGCGCTCATGTGTGTGTGTGTGTGTGTGTGTGTGTGTGTGTGTGTGTGTGCACTGTAACAAACTGAAGAAACAGAACTCAGCTTTATAAAGCATGATAATTACTGATAAAGAACTAAGAACCCAAGAAACTATTCAGATCAATCCCTCGGTTTTCTTCTCAGAGGGAGATGAAACCTGACGTGTAACCACTTCCGATTATCTCAAACCACTATATAGTTTACAACGATTTGATTGAATCAAGTGCCTATACTGTCATGTTAATTAGTGGAACTAGTTCCACTGAGTTCTAAATTATATAGCTATAAATACGACAGCCTAAACTGAATCTGGCTATGGACAGAAGACGATATCCTCTTTCTTATGATTGAAAACGCTTTGTTTTGCAATATGAATTTATATACATTTATACATATACACGCGCACAAGCACACAACACACACACACACACACACACACACACACACACACACACATGTGTGGGGATGTATGTATGCATATGTATATGTATGTATGTATGTATATGTGTGTATATATATATATTATTTATGCACATTCACTACATATCTTGTTTTCCTTTAATTCATAGTTATCAACCTAGCTCATTAATAAATTGTTTTGTGTGTGTGTGTGTGTGTGTG
>NC_068985.1:71227563-71227869 GCF_001194135.2 Octopus bimaculoides
AGAGAGAGAGAGAGAGAGAGAGAGAGAGAGAGAGAGAGAGAGAAAGAGAGAGAGGGGTGGTAAGAGAGGGAGGTTGTGTGTGCTAGATTAATTCCTTCAAATAACTAACAGCTGGGCCTCGGCAAATCTTTCTTAGGAAGTCTAGATTAGTGTGAGATTTGAAGGGATTAGTTATGTTCAGTGTCATAACAGTGCTTGGGATTTACAGAAACAGGTGTGTGAGAGAGAGGGAGAGAGAGAGAGAGAGAGAGAGAGAGAGAGAGAGAGAGAGAGAGAGTGTGTGTGTGTATGTGTGTGTGTGATTGT
>NC_068985.1:71227942-71237335 GCF_001194135.2 Octopus bimaculoides
GTGTGCTTGTGTGTGTGTATGTATGTATATATGTATGTGTACATGTGTGTATGTGTGCATTTAAGTCTCTGTACGTACTTAAGAGTGTTTTTGTTTCTCTTTCTCAGCGACATTCCTGATATTCACTTGATTTTTATCTCACTAAATGCCGGACGTTTTATTTGATCATTTATTTCAGTAATTTATATTTTAATTATACTGATAACCGATAACAATGTTAGAAAATTGTTGAATATATTAGTTTTCAATGAGATCGCCAATAACCCACCGCGTTTCGGTTATTTACATTAACACCATTTTCTATGTAATGAAGCTATCAAACAACGATTTGTTTGTATCAAATGCGGAGTACTTTTTATTGTTGTTAAAGTAAGAGTTAGACTCCAAGCGAGGAGTGGTGTCTGCAATACACCGTTTCTGACCCATTTTTAGAATGTTAAATCAAAACAAGAGACTTGTATTCTCATCGAGCTTAGAAGTAGTTAGAGTAGCATTTTCCAAAGTGTGCCATGGTATAATTCTGGAAAGGTCACGAAGATATAATCTTTTGCCTTTGAAATATTTCATAAAATGCAAAATATCCATGAATATGCTATACAATAAGACATGCATATAATAAGGATTGCAGTACATTTACTGCAAAAATGACCGAGGGATGACATGTATTCAAGAAAAGTTCCAATCGTTGAAGGCGCCCTCATGAAAATATCATTGTATCACTGTATCGACCGGACTATCAGATGTTGTTACACACCGCTGGTCACAATGCGCTTCCTTGCATTGTTGTTGCTCTCGAATGATGCCACTCTGCTGGTTAAGCGAGCAGGTCAATATTACCCCTGAGCGGAATACCAGTTTGTCGCAGGACTTACCCATTAACAGGGGAGTGGACTGGAGCAACGTGAAATGAAATGTTTTGCTCGAGAACACAACGTACCACCTGTGTAGAATTCGCAACGATGATCTTGCGATCGTGAGTTCAAACTCTAACCACCAGGACATGCGCCTTTATTATTGGAATATATATTCTTAACAAAGGTTCACAAAGGAAAGTAACTTTACCAAATGTTAGTGTGGATTGTAGTAATTGTTGGAAACATCTGCTTTACACCACGTTGCGAAAAAATGAAACAATCAAGAGTGAGGCACCATACGCTAGGAGATATTTCTAGAGTGTTGAGTGTGCTATCATGTTTCATCGATTCTTATTTGAAGTAATTCCATTTCATTTTCTTTAGTCGTTCGATGACTGTACTGGTTCCAGATTCAGTCCGACGGCGTGGCACTTTGGACAAATGTCTTCTACTATAGCCTCAGACCGAACAAAGCTTTCTGAGTGGATTTGAAAGACAGAAACTGAAAGAAGCCTGTCGTATATATAGATGTATGTGTGTGTGTGTGTGTGTGTGTGTGTGTGTGTGTGTGTCTTTGTGTTTGTGTTTGTGTTTGTTCACGCTATACTACTTGACAACCGATGTTGCTTTGTTTACGTCCCCGTAACTTAACAGTTTGGCAAGGATCGATGAAATAATTACGAGTCTAGGGCCTGGGGATCAATGTAATCAGCTAGTCCCTTTCCTCCAAAATGTCAGGCCGTGTGTCTATTGTACAAAGGATTTTTATTAATAATAACAGTTTCGAGATTAGGCATCAAGCTAGCAGTTTTTCTAGAGGCGTAGCCGATACCATGGATCCCGTTACTTGACAGAGAGAATGGACATAATTTTCTGAAATAATGTTTTGAGTATGTTATAGTTTTTCTTAATGTATTTAGAGGTCATTTACTTAACTCATATAGCTTTTGGAAGATAATGAACATTTGTATGAAATATGCTTTCTCAACGTCAAAAATGCAGTAAATATTACTCATTGTGTCCCGCCACCCACTTAATATTTTTAACTAATCTTTTTAAAATAATGGATGTGTATGTTCCTGTGCAGCACAGATACTTATTTGTCAGCGCCGATAGCAAATGTGCAACGGCTTTGTCGAAGTTTAATGGTTCCTGAGTGAGACCAGTTCTCACGAATTAACTGGCTTATTGTAGATAGTGCACAGCCATACACGAACGGGAGCTTCGAATAAAAAAATATGGTATGGCCTAAGTTTCAGCAAAAAATTGGGAATTTTTGCTCAAAGGTTTAAACAGAACAACTGAACTTTTAACGCCTTGTATGCACGAGGTTAAGTATCTTTTATGCAAATACAAGCCTCCTTGAATTTCGTTCTGTTTCAGAAAAAAAAGCGTCGGTTTCGTAATTAATTAATAGATTTTATTGATATGTGTTTTAATATGTCTGTGTGCGTGTCTGCTTCCGTATATATTTGCGTATATATGCCTTTGTGTGTGTGTATATATATATATGTGATCGGTATTTTAAATAACGATCTTATCCTTATTTATATAAATTTATATATTTACTTCGTCATTCTATTCACTGCGGTGGTATTTTGACCATATCGCACGAGGAGTTTAGGCAGGCAATTTAAATTGGTCGTGTGCATACGTGCATATATATATGCGTGTGTATACGTGCGTATATGTAAGTATTCGTATGTTGTATATATATATATATATATATATATATATATATTTGTATTTATGTACTATTTGTGTATATTCCACTGATGAAGGCAAAGCATTTCTTTTGCAGAAATAGAAATCCGAGATCTGGAATTATCCAATAATTTTTTTTTTTTTTTTGTTATTTTATAGTGTCTCTTTGTCTTCTCTCCTGGTGCTGTATAAATTATTCATTGTGGTTTTAGAGTCAAGTTTTAGCTGCTATATCTAGCATGGTGGTATCTCTTAGATACCCTTAATTATAATTTTAAATATATATATATATAACAAATGATAGATAGGTGTCAGTTCATTACAGCCGTTTCTAAAGAATTTTTTTAATTGATCAATGAATACATTATATCATTATAAAAAATAACCGTTTTCTTCAGATGAATACACGAATTTTACAATTAAAGACATTTTTTTTTAAATCTTAAATCTATGGCATGTACGTAGTTGGTGATTCCATTGGTTAGCCAATTTAGTCGCATTACTTTTGTCAATGTGCCGTAAAAAGACATAGTTTGTAAAGCGTTTTGTGAAGTTGCGTTCGCATAACCCGATGTAGTTCTTCTTTTCAATTGTGTATATATATATATATATATATATATACATATATATATATATATATACATGTGTGTGTGCGTGCGTGTGTGCGTGCGTGTGTGCGTGTGTGTGTGTGTGTGTGTGTGTGTGTGTGTGTATTTGTCTACCTATCAGCGAAAAATTCGCTATACTGTTGCTTTCGATCAAAAATACCTTGCAGTAATTGTTTCACCCAAATTGACCACACACGATCTTTTGTCATTCTTGATAAGAGAGTGTCTATACAATACAAAAATATAGAGAACAGTAACTTGTCCATAGGAAAACTGTTACTAAAGACTTCATTATTCATTATTCATAAAATCCGATATTACATTAAGAAAAGGTTTTAAAAAAACCTTCCTTTGTTATATTCAATGACATAAATACCAGCAATATACAGAGAGGAATCACTCGATTATGCATCACTAATACCTGCCTTTACTGTCGCTATCTGCCGTCAAAAGCGAAGTTATATAATATTTTGTTCCCTTTAATAAAGTTCTCTACATTGAAGAAGTGTCTGTGTCTGCGTGCAATTTTAGAAACTTTATTAACTGATTTCCTTCGACACTGAGTATTCTTTTTTGTTTCCTTTATTTGAGTTTATATTGCAAGATTAAGTTCTTGTTCTTCTTTCGTAAACATTTTATAACATCGACGTGATAATATTTAAACTGGCTTGCGGTAATTCATTGAAAAACACTTTTATACGGAAACTGCTTTTTTTTCTTTTTCTCTTTCCTTTTCCACCCACTTCCTTTTGTTTATACAATATTTTCTGAAACAATATCGTTTCCCATAAATTGTGTTATGTTTGCCTTTCTCATTATAGTTCGTAGTCTTTACAATTTTCCTCGTGTGTCTTGTGTTGAACAAATAGCTGCCAATTCACTCAGTAGTTAGTGATATATATGTGTTTGTAAGCATGTATGTACAAACTCTGTATCGGTTTGGGACAGTGCTATCATTTCAAACAAGGCGTTAACACTTCAGTTCCTTTGTTTTGTCTATTTTTTCCTGGTGACCGTCCCTGTTTTTTGTATAAACACATCATACGTCACTTTCTCCTCTCAAGACATTTTACGTACCGTTTTTTCTAAGATAGCGAGTTGTCTTTTATTTATTTATTTCTCTGTTTATATATTCACTTATTTTCAATTATAATGTTGTTCATATATAGCTACTTTGATTGTTTGAAATTGTGAAAGAATGTTTAGATAAATATTCTCAGTCGAAAGACATTAACGATACTTGGTGAGTTGCAGTACAAAAGCTGACACAAATTCAGTGTCCTTCATAAAATAACATCTTGGTCTACAACTTTAGCCGTGCTTGTGTTAATTTAAAGGGGCTTCTATCGTAAATATCGTTGAGATAAGTTGGCAGTGAGCAAGTCATTTTACTTTTCCATGCGAAGTCCTTTTGTTTTGCCCTCCTTCAAGATTTTTGTTTTTTTCTTTTTCTTTTTCTTATCATTTTTCCCCCTTTCCGTCCTCTATAACTCCATCTGGTCTCAGTGTCAGGTATCAAGTAAATAACAGTTCATCAAAACTATCCTTCAATGGGTGTCAGACCTATTGACTTTTAGATTAAACCGTCAGTCACTTCTATAAGCCACATTCAGTAAAGGATTTGAAATTGGTCGTGCAAACAAGTGAATATGAATTTTTTTTTCTTTTTTTTTTTCACTAGGGTCAAATGTTGCTGGGTTTAGAAGAAAGTGTAAATTATTATTCTCATTTATAACTGAAAAGTATGAAAGTCATATAATGAATTTACATGACAGCAGTTGAGAACCTCTAACTGTGACTGCGTGAAGACTAATTAATATTGATACAAACAACTGCCATTTGTTCACTGAATAATAGTCTCAAATTTTGACACAAGGCCAGCAATTTGGGGGAAGGGCAAGTCAATTACATCGTCCCCAGTGCTTAGCTGGTACTTGAAAGGATGAAAAGCAAAGCTGACCTCGGCGGAATTTGAACTCAGAACGTAAAGACGGACGAAATTGCAATAAGCATTTTGCCTGGCGTGCTAACGGTGCTGCCAGCTCACCGCCTTCATTTGTTCTTTGAATATTGGTTCCAAATTTTGGCACAAGGCCAGCAAGTTCGGAGGATAAGAGGTAAGTCGATTGCATCGAACCCAATACTCAGCTGGTACTTACTTTATCGACCCTGATAGGATGAAAGGCAAAATCGACCTCCGCGGAATTTGAACATAAAATATAAAGATGGACGAAATGCCTCTAAGCATTTATCCGGTGTGCAAACGATTCTTGCAGCTCGCTGCCTTATTTATTCTCTGAATATCGACCGAGCAAAATATATGTGGTGTTTCACTGTTTTCAACTTCTCTGTATTTGTATACAACATAACAAGGAAACAAGAAGAAAGCAGTAAAGTAATCAAGCAGTAAACTATGCAAGGATCTGTGTGAGAGTCAACCAAACTATGAAACCAAAAGACCTTATTAATAAGTCTACCTAAATATTGTCGAGGTATATTAAGTTTCTATTCCTATGACTGCAAATATTCTCGCAGCCTTTCAGTTACGTTCCTTTGTTAGATACGGCGTTAATATTCAGTTATAATTAAAGTTGCTCTTCTCAAATAATCCAGTAGCGTTTAATCCACCAAAGCTTGTCTTTAAAAGATAAAAAAATTTTGATTCATTTTCATTTTCACATTTACTTGCGAGTTTAATTCAGCAAAGAAGCAAGTCCGAATCAACTTATCAGATGTACACAGAATGCTATAATCTTAAATTAGAAATTTCTCAAACATAATATCCCAGCTAATCTACCCTGTATGAATCTCATTTCAAGTTTTCTTAAGGCTCAAAATATGAAATATGTGGATTATAAAAGAAAATCTAGTTGTCATATGATTATTCTTGGAGATACATACGCGCACACATACATACATACATACATACATACATACATACAAACATACATACATGCGTACATACATATATACATACATACATACATGCGCACATGCATAAACATACCTACATACATGTGTGCACGTGTGCGCGCGCACGTGTGTGTGTGTGTGTGTGTGTGTGTGTGTGTGTGTGTGTGTGTGTGTGTGTGTGCGTGTGTGTGTGTGTTCATTTCAGTAACTTGATGTTCTTCGTTAGAGTAATTTTAATCAAAATAACGAAAGAGCCTCTGCATAGTTACTCGACCTTCTAAAAGTAACAGCCGAATTCCTCTAGAATCCCATATACCATCAGTCTTAAATAGGGAAAGGACATATTAGAATGTTGTAATCATATATAGCATCTGCAATACACACACTCACAAACTCACATACACACATACATACATACATAAATCATGGTATTATCTACCGATGAGACATAATGTTATAGACATACATACATACTCTATTGGCAAGAAATCTTGAAATAAAACTGAATAATGACATACATACATACATACATACATACATACATACATGCATACATGCATACATGCATACATACATATCAGAACAGTCACGACTTTGATAATTTTAATGTTCTTTGTTAGTTTGTTTCTGAATTGTACATAAAACCAATCGAAGAAACTAGTAAAAGTGAGGTATTAGTCAACCCAGTGATTCTTCCAGAAGAGCCTAGCTGTTATTTCCCATTGAAATTTTAGATGTGAATTCCGGTCTTGAATGTCGCGAGTAACTAGTTTTATCATCTCTTTGCCAGGTGTATAAATTTTATCAGTATTTCGAAAGAGATTTACTCTTTTAGGTTTAATGAATTAAACAACCAATAAGAAACGGATAAAATTACAGTATTACTACACGAAGGGTCTTATCTTTTAAAAACACACTACAAAAAAAGTTCGAATCTTTAAACAGGAGTGTAGTTTGGACTTTATGACCCCGGAAAGAAGAGATACATTTCTGAGTGGGAATCTGATATTTTTATAGCAGAACTAATATATTTTAAAGAGCGTAACCTATAACCAACAGATTTTATTCAGATAAAGTGAATCAGTTATTGTGAAGATCCGGTAGCCAGAGTATACATAGAAATTAGAAATAGCTGAGTCTAGCAAATTTAGAAACAAACTCGTCAAGAGAAATAGAAAAAAAAATGATTTCACTGTTGTGCGCGCATGCACGAATTTGTGTTTGTTCATCGCTCCTGGGTAACCGGTGTATTTTCGTTTACATTCTCATAACCGAATGGTTTGGTAATAAGGAATAGATAGAATGATTACCAGACTCCAAAGAAGTGCTGAGGTGTATCTAGTCAACTAAAACCCTTTCAAGTTGTTGCTACAGCATAGCCGCGGTCACAAACATCACGATGAAATGATTAAGCTTCTACGTGTTCACTTAACCTAAATCTGTAGGAAATAACAGCCGCATCGTCCACAAATCATTCTCTACCAACTAGAAAAGGGAACACCTTGAGTAATGTAATTTTAGACGCACCCACCTTACAATACGTTTATAGCAAGCTGTTGAAACGGAGTCTAACAACCAACACATTTGGTTCTTATCTCTCTAAACTTCAAGTGAACATTTAAGGCTGCAAAATACACACAGACTCACAAACTCTCCCACCCACTCCCCTCTCTCTCTCTCTCTCTCTCTCTCTCTCTCTCTCTCTCTCTCTCTCTCTCTCTCTCTCTCTTTCCTCTCTCTTTGTCTAACTCTGTTCCTTTCTTTCCAACACAATCGCTAAATAAACAAATGTTCCTCTGAAGGACAGCTGTACATGTAAGGCCAAACCTTTAAAAACAGGTCTAAACCTCACTTATCAGATGTGTACAGGATGCTAATGTCTTAAAATCCAATATGTCCAAAACACACTCACCCTACTAATCTAGCCTGTATGAATCAGATTACAGGTTCTTTTATGTGTAATCTGTAAAATATGTGAATTAGAATAGGAATCATGTTTAGGAATCATGTTCTCACATGATTCCACGAAGAGACGATATTTGTTTTACCCTTTTTTACTCTTTTCTTGCACTCATTACAGCAGTGTCCATTCCCTAGCAGGACCACAGTCTCAATTTCAATGTTTTGTCGATCATAGTGAACGCAGTACTTATTTTTTTAAATCTGGGATTCGTTTTATTCATTCTGTCAAAAGAAGTAAAAGAATAATAGAATGTGTGTGTGGGGGGGTGTACGTACTATGATGCCCTTATCTATTCATCTAGCTGTCTTTCCCACACTCTCTCTTAATCTTTTTTGCCCCTTGTGGGGCATAGGGCCTCAACAGTTATTTCCCACTGTTTGCGGTCATTGGCGTGTTTCTTGGCTGCTTCCCATGTATTAATTATTCTTCTCACTAATTTTCCTGGACTGAATGCTCCTCGCTCTACTGAATAGTGGTGGAGGCGCAATGGCCCAGTGGTTAGGGCAGCGGACTCGCGGTCATAGGATCGCTGTTTCGATTCTCAGACCGGGTGTTGTGAATGTTTATTGAGCGAAAACAGCTAAAGCTCCACGAGGCTCTGTTGTGCCTGTAATTCAAAGGGTCAGCCTTGTCGCACTCTGTGTCACGCTGAATATCCCCCGTGAACTACGTTAAGGGTACACGTGTCTGTGGCGTGCTCAGCCACTTGCACGTTAATTTCACGAGCAGGCTGTTCCGTTGATCGGATCAACTGGAACCCTCGAAGGCATATCCCGGAAACAGCTATCAGAGACTATTTTTACCATTCGTTATGTAACTAAATCAGATTGAATTAAATTAATACTTGTCATGCCTTGCCTAATTGTGCCGTAAACCATTTGCTGTAAACCTTTTGTGCCGTAAACCATTTACTGTTTCTGTGGTACCCCACTTCTCATGATGTCCTAACAACGCGGTTATTTTGCTTAATACAGCGCTGTATATATGTATATATACTGGGAATTTATGATAGCTAGCTAGATAGATAGATAGATAGATAGATAGATAGATAGATAGATAGATAGATAGATAGATAGATAGATAGATAGATAGATAATCCTTTCTAGTAGAGGTACATGGACTGAAATTTAGGGGAGAGACAACCAATTGCACCGACTCCAGTACTCAACTGATACTTATTTCCTCGACTATGTAAGGAAAAGTCGACCTTGATGAAATTTGAACTCAGAACGTAAAGACGGACGAAATGCCGCTAAGCATTTTGTCCGGTGCGCTAATGATTCTGCCAATTCGCTGCCTGTGTATATATTATGCAGTACATATAATGTATGTATGTATGTATGCATCCATG
>NC_068985.1:71237540-71254264 GCF_001194135.2 Octopus bimaculoides
GTATGTATGTATGCATGTATGTATGTGTGTGTATGTGTGTATGTATGTATGTATGTATGCATGCATGTATGTATGTATGAGTATTTATGTATGTATGTATGTATGTATGTATGTATGTGTGTATGTATGCATGCATGTATGTATGTATGTATGTATGTATGTATGCATGCATGTATGTATGTATGTATGTACGCATGAATGTATGTGCGTTCCTTTGAACTTCCTAATCCACTGGAGAATAAAGAAACATTTCAGTCTGCAAAATAAACTCTCATCAAAGGATTTGAACATCATTCTCTTCAACTATAACGAAATACTTGTCAATTACTGTTGTCGTCTTCTTACTTTGAGAGAATTAATTGGGACAAGCAACGCCATCTATTTATAGTTAGGTCGACCTGTCAAATTGAAAGGTGATTACCTCCTCATTACAAACGGTAGATTGACAGGATTAGACGAGCAACGGTTAAAATATTTTAAGGTATTTTTGTTATGTCTGTTAATGTTCTGAGTTCAAATCCCTCTGGATTTTTTAAGCCTCGGAATTCGATAAAATAAAGTACCAGTAAAATAGCAGGATCTATCTATTCTACTGTTTCCTCGATAAAAAAAATGTGACCAGCCGTGGCTATGTGATATGAAGATTTCTTCCCAGCCATAGGCGAGCGCGCGTGTGTATGCGCGTGTGTGTAGGTGGGTGCTGACGTACTTATGTTCCCGTAACCTTGTGGTTCGGTAAAACAGACCAATATAATAAGTACCAGGCCTTTAAAAAATAAGTAAATACTGGGGTCGATTTATTCGACAAAAACTATTCAAAGCAATGCCCTAGTATGGCCGCAGTCTAATGACTGAAGCAAGTAAAAGATAAAAATAAAAATATATAGACGCAGACATGACCGTCTGGTAAGAAGCTTGCTTCACAACCGTATTGTTCCGGGTTCAGTCCCACTGCGTGATACCTTGATAGGTGTCTTCCACTATAGCCCTAGGCCGATGAAACCCTTGTGAGTGGATTTGATAAACGGAAACTGCAAAAAACCTGTCGTTATATGTTTGTGTTTCCCTTCCCACAGATTGACAAACGGTGTCGGTTTGTTTATGTCCCTGTAACTTATAGAGAGCGATAGGCTAAGTACTGAACTTTAAAATCTATGTAGTGAGGTCGATTTATTCCACTAAATCCTTTAAAACGATACCCCAGCATGGCCGCAGTCCAATGATCGAAACAAGTAAAAGATAAAAGGTTGGCCTTAATTAAAAAATATGTCTTTCATCATGAACACAACGAATACCAGAAACCAAAGATATTTTGATGAATTGGGTGAAACATTTTTAATCTATCGGAGGAAGCTGTATATGTTCACTTGATGTGCGAAGAACAAGAGTCAAGTCTCTTTCAAATCATGTTCTACTCGGCTGTGTAGGCATGGTTGCATATCTAAGAATTTCACTCCGCAACCTCTTGATTTTGGGTTCAGTCCCACTGTGCGGGACCCTGGTCAAGTATTTTTTGCTATAACCCAGGCTTGATCAATGCCTTTTTAGGAAATTTGATATACAGAAACTGTGTGGAAGCCTGTCACACATATGTATGTGTGTGTGTGTGTGAGTGTGTGTATGTGTGTGTGTATGTGTGTGCGTTTTTGTTATTTTTCTGCTTGACAAGCGGTGTTCGTTTGTTTATATCCCCGTAACCTAACAGTTTAGCAAAATCAGTATTTTAGAAAGTACTGGGGTCGATCAAATAGACGCAAATACCTTAAGGCGGTGCTCCAGCATGGCATCAGTCCTGTTTCCTTAAAGAAATTAAAGAATACCTTCTTTAAAGCATCCACTGGTTAGAGAAGTCCTGGATTCCCAGTGCATAAATGAAAGGGTGGTTATGGAGGAAATGTCTTTACAGAGCTAATAAACAAACTATTGACCCATGTTTCAACAAGAGAATTTCTTTAGGGTCGCTCAGATTGATTGAAATCACGCCCAACTCAGCTTACAAAAAGGGTCATATTCGATAATATAAAGGCGCGTGACTCAGGGGTTAGAGCGTCGGGCTCACAATCATGTGGTAGTGAGTTCGATTTCCGGAGAGGGCTATGAGTTGTGTTCCCATGCGAGGCACTTTATTTCACGTTGCTGCAGTTCACTCGGCTGTAAAAACGAGTTGCGACGTCACTGGTGCCAAGCTGTGTCGGCTTTTGTCTTTCCTTTGAATAACATTGATGGCGTGGAGAGAGGTGACTAGTACGCATGGGTGACTGCTGGTCTACCATAAACAACCTTGCCCGGTCTTGTGCCTCGGAGAGGAACTTTCTACGTGCAATCCCATGCTCATTCATGACCGAAGGGGGTCTTTGTATCTGAAAATCAGTAAGATGGCCATGGCTTGGAATGCTTGTATATGGCTGTGTGGTTAAGATGCTAGCTTTGCAGCAGCCATGGGATTTTGGCTTCGGTACTGCTGCTGCAGCAAGTTGGACAGGTGCTTTCTAGTATAGACTTGGTGTGATCAGTGCCTTGTGAGTGAATTTGGTACTCGGAAACTGGGTTGGAAACCCATTGTATGTATGTAATGTGTGAGTGTGAGCGTTCGCGCATATATGAATGCCTGTGTGTGTATGTGCATGTCTTTGTGCTTGTGTTTGTCCCACTCACCCCATTCACTGACAACCGTCATTGGCTCGTTTACGTCCCTATAACTTAACAATTTAGAAAAACGAAAGTGATAGAGAAAGTAGAGCCTGACTTTAAAAATAATGTGGTTGATTTGTTCGACTAAACCTTTCAAGGCGTTGCCCCCGCATGGTCGTAGTACACTGACTGAAACAAGTGAAAGATAAAAGATAAGAGATATCTGTTCGATCAGAGCTAACTCAACAACAACAACAATACCAACACCAACAACAACAGCAACTATTGATTTCACCAGCTGCAGTTCAAAACTTTTTTTTAATTCTCTCAAATATTTCAATTCAATGAAAAATGGTAAAATTCTTTTGAATGCAATACAGCACGATAGCTAAATATTTGGAACATTGCTTTCAAATATGTTTTAAGCATATAAATATTTTATAAAACATTAAATAGGCTTTCACATACTGAAATAATTTGGTAAATGTTTCATGGTGTTTCATACAATTTAATCATGCTAGTATTTGCTACATCTACACCTGTAACTATACAATATATTTTTCTCTTTACCGTGAGAGATCAATAGGTCTCAAATTTGGTTTACCTATTGACGAGCGCGTAGCTTGAGTATAAACCTAATATTATCATTAAATATATTTCAACTGTTTATATATTGGGAACAATGGCGTATTTTCGTGTTGTTTTTGTTGCTTAGCTCAATATCAGTCATCATTTGAATGAGCAGATCATAAAATTATCTTCTTTCTTTCTTTCTTTCTGTTTTTATTTATTTATTTATGTATTTATTTATTTATAGTCATCTAGCCAGTTATTTAGTTGAGACTTAATACACACAGGGCTACATAATTCGATCAGGTCTTTTTTTCTCTTGGTTTTCAGACAAGGCTGTCTAGCTGGCGCAGTTATGGCTGCGTGGTTAAGAAGCTCGTTTTGCAACCACATGGTTTCGTGTTCAATCGCTCTGTACGGTACCTTGGGCAAGTGTCTTCTACCATAACCCCGACCCGACAGATTACTTGTGAGTGAATTTGGTACATGAAAACTGTGTGGAAGACTCTCATATATGATGGGGTACTGAAAAGTTCCGGGCTTTAAGGGTGTCGCAAAAAGCTTGTTTGGAGGCCCAACCTTCCGAGTTCTTTTACAGGGCTAAGAAAAACTGAAGGACCGCTGCACTAATTGTGTGAATCTGAGAGGGAAATCTGTTGAATAAAATCATCATTAACTGACCCTCCTCTATTTTCTTTTACCCGAAGCCAGGAACATTTCAGTTATCCTTCGTATATATATATATGTATATCTTTGTATGTCTGTATTTGCGTTTGTCCATCTCTGAGATTAACAACTCCAGTAGGTTTGTTTACATGCTCGTAACCTAGTGGTTCGGCAATAGGGGTTGACAGAATAAAAGAAAGCACTGTGATCGATTTATTCAAAGTGACGCCGCAATGACTGACATAAAATAACAAATTGAAGAGAATAAAAGTATAGTATTACGGGCTTAAGGAGATTTAACTGCTATTTCTGGCACATCGATCCATAACATACAGGCGCCTCTGTGTATGGAATACATTATTGAATTGAAATGTGAGAGAGAGATAGGGGAGGGGAGGGGAGGGCGAGAGATAGAAGGAACGGATGAAATCAAAGCAAAAATATAAAAAGATGGTGGCTGAGAGGAGACAAAGAGCAGGATAAAGGATAGCGAAAGAAACTTCAGCTCCATTTCTCTTTCCCTCCCTCAATCTTTCTCCCTCCTCTCTCTCTCTCTCTCTCACACACACACTTTTTCTTTCTCTTTCTTTCTCTCTCTCTCACTCTCTCTCTCTCTCTCTCTCTCTCTCTCTCTCTCTCTCTCTCTCTCTCTCTCTCTCTCTCTCTCTCTCTCTCTCTCTCTCTCTCTCTCTCTCTCTCTCTCCTTTTTCTTTTTATTTATTCTAATATATTTATTTTTATTTTATTACGGTTCAATACATTGTATGAGTAATGAACCGTTCCACTGCCACAGAACATTGAAGATCAAGGCTTGAACCGAGTTGCGGAAATGTGATAGTCCGTTAGTTTTTCAATCTAACAATTAGTCCACGCATCAGATCTGGTCCCTTGATTGGAGAAAGAGCTTATTTTATTCTATTTTTTTAATGTTTTATCTTATTATCATTTCAAAGAAGACTTTATTATTGCTGTCGTTGTTGTTGCTGTTGTTGTTCTCTTGACCATTTCAGCCAGATGAGAATTTAAACCGTAGTGACAAACATCAGAAAAGCCAAATGTCACCACGAATCACATCTCTCCGTCTTCTAAGCGAAAGGTATTGTCTGTCATTTCCAAAGACTAGAGTTAGGCTTGGAGAAGTCTGTTCTGAGTGAGTTCACAAATACCTAACCCCTTTTTTAAAGTTTTAACTTCTGAATGTTTATCGGCTTCGCTGCGTAGGATACAAGTATGTGTAAGTGTTTATTATATAATGTATTTATAGAATATATATAAGATATATTTTTGCTATCATTTATATAAAATATTATATAAATGCATTCGTGTATATTATATATGTGTGTGGGTGTGTGTATTTAAACACACACACATGTATTTAAACACACACACACACAGTAGCTCATAACTATATACTGTGTATATTACACAGTATATAGTTATGAGCTACTAATAGTTTCATACTTGAAGATATTATCTAGGCAAGTTTTAAAACAAGCCTAGTGTTTCCAAGTAGCCTTGGAGAAAAGAAAGAGGAACAGAAGCAGATGAGAGGATCAGTCGGTCGGTGAAAAATGTGAGTTTCTGAAAGGGTGGTATAAAACTACATGTGGTGAATTTGTCATTAAAGAGGAGAGAATCCCGTCTCGGTTAAACATATTTAAAGGATCTGCATACTTAATTTTTGATTTGGGAATTTTCTTCTTTTTTCTTGCACAGAATAAAGTTGTTGTTTTTTTTTTTGTTTTTTGTTTTTTTGTTTTTTTTAGTAGCCGCGTATATTACTATTTCAGCCTTCTATGGAATCGTCCGTGCGGCACAACTCAAAACACAAACTATGTACGAACGTTCATAAAAAGAGGAGAGAGGACAAAAGAAGATAGTCCATTGTTTAAAAGGCAAAATTTCATCTGCTTGCTTTTCATTCCTCTTAAATCGTTGACTATTTAATAGTTGAAAAAAAAAGAGAAAGGGAAAAATCTCTTACATGCAGATGAGATATTTCCAGAACTGTTTTGCGTTGCAAAAGAGTTCTTTGTCTAGTTACAGTTAATGTTTATGCTACAAACAAATTTCATAAGCCCGCTCTAGTAAATTCTTCCTGCGTGCAGATGAGGGTTTCGGGCTGCTATTTCTTATTACATTATCCATCGTGATGAGTTAGAATTTACATTCTTCTTATCCATCTTGCAGTGAATTTTGCTACCAATTACTGTGGATAAAGTTAGAAAAGCAACAGAGAGTTAAAGGGGTTGCTTAGATTACATGAAATCTATTAGAGAAGCGTATAAAGAAAAACTTAGAGAAACGTATGAAGAAAAATACCGTAACTTGCTAACGATTTCGTTTAATCTAAGAATCTCGTATAAAGAATGGTGTTGTGATAAATAGAATAATATAGAACTGATAATTAGAGAAAAACCAAAAATTTAAAATAAATATTTAAACTTACGTAGGTTGATTTGAACGGATCGATATGTGGTAAAAGGAAAACGTTTGGCAAAATTTATGACGGCAGAAGATTATTACCTCACTCAACATACTTAGAAGAATGTTCTTATTCTCGTGTAATTTCGGGGAATTCTCTGCAGTTCAAATGGTAAGCTATCCGATATTCCTCGTACTGTTTCTAGTCTTAATGACAGACCAGGAGATATTGTATATGATTTTGGTCTTGTGATGATGAATGTCAATTGCCTGCAGTTTCTTTCTTTTCCTTCTTCTTCAAATATCTTACAATAGCCTCTTCTTTCCTTGTCGTTTCACTCTTTCTTTATCTAATTTCTAGATTCCAATATTTAATCTGAATATTTCTCCTGTCGCATTGGCCAATCACTCTTCTGAATAATATTCTGTATTTACCACATGAAAGGATTCATGTATCGAGATTGTTTTTAATTATTTAAATTCTTCCCCCGAGGAAGGATCTGGTTTCTAACAATGATACAAAGCTCTCTCGCTATAATGTAGATAACGAAAACAATGAAAATCCAAGATTCACCCAGATTGTCAGTTAAGCATTTACTCACAAAATCAAGTGCACCACATAATATTAATAGAAATATAAAATTATAATCTAGATATAGAAACTGAAGATGTACGTACGTACTACGTATGTATGTATGCATGTATGATTTTTTTTTTTTTAGTTTAATTTAAGTTCTTCGTGAGCGAGTTCAAGCCGGTTGCAAACAAACCAACAAGACTTTGTGAGTTAAGAGAGTTCCCAGTTTTTGTGAATATGTGTTTGAGTTGGTGTATTGGTTGACCTATCGATGCTACACCCATGTGTCCTCATCTTTTCACATAAGAATCTCACATGGAGAATTTCTAGAATGTCTTGCAAATCTTCACTGTACCACTAATAGATTGGATTTGGAGAATCTGCGTCAGTTTCTTTTGCTCTTTTTCCGTGAAACCAAGTGTTTCTAGGTTTTTGTGCAAATTTGTTTGTACATAACCTAATTCACTTATGATGATAAGTACAAATGAGAATTTACAGTCAGGATACAATAGCTGTATGTTTCGCGTTAATTCACCATAAATATTCTTTTTTTTTCCTGGACATTTAACTGTACGTTCACATCTGATGAGCAGATAACCTCTACAGCAGTTCCCTATCCCATAGAACAATATCAGGTCTGTTATGTTTGCATCGAACTGATGTTTTCTTTGGAGTGTTCCACCAGTATTCCTTGTTTTTAAAGGTGTGAATACCTGCTGGTTCTGACATACCTTTGATGTATACATCAGAGCAGTCCTTCCTACCGAAGATGACCTAAAGTTATATTCTGGTAATATGACCAACATCAAGAGACAACTAGAACTAGTCACAACATTCTCACAAGATATAAGAATAGTCAACTGAGGAAAGATCGACGACCAGGCATAGAACATGTACATCAATAGTTTGTCTGTCTCCCCTTATCTCTAGTGATGAAAGCTTCAAATACCTCGGAATCGATGAGAATGTTGCATACTTTGGTACTATGACTAAAGCCAGAATAACAAGAGAGTACTTCTGCAGACTCCTGAAAATATGGAACTCAGAGCTGTCTGTATTTAACAAGACCATATCTCAGAATGGTTCTGCAGTACCAGTTCTAGTACCAACATTTGTAATGTTGGACTGGACACTCGATGAGATACGCAGCCTGGACATCAAAACCAGAGAGTTATTGACCACCACTGGTAACTTCCACATTAACAGTAACACCGATAGAATTTATGTGAAACGAAGTGATGGTGGTAGAGGCATAAGGTCAATCCAAACAGCCTTTGAATGTCGCATAGTGTCACGCAAACAACACCTGCTGAACAGTAAAGAAAGAAATTAATACACCCCATGGGTACTCAAAAGTGAAAGCAACAACATCTTCAGAGTTGGAGAAGAACTACTGTGTCATTACTTTGAGAAGACAACTGTCTCATGCGACCCAAATGAGGCAGGAATGGCCTACCTAAACAAAAGCTTGGGGGAGAAGCAGGCATCTTACCAACAAAAAGCAATGCATGGGTACGTATGCTAGAGGGCAACAACAGCATTAACAGGAAGAGTAGTCTCTCCTGGAACTACAATAGATACAAAATATCCCACCTAGAAGGATATGCCTTCGCTATCCAGGAATATGAGATAGCTACTAAATTCTTGATAAAGAAAAGGACAAAGATACCATCAAACCTCCACGTTGTGATAAAAGATGTCGGCTCTACTGGAAGATATCAGTGTGGAAGATATCACCCAAAATGTCTACGAGATACTACCTGCCCCTGAAGCATGATATAGCTGCAAAAACTATTCACAATGCTATCCGTAGGTATATGCATGCATGTTTGTATGTATGTATGTATGTATGTATGTATGTATGTATGTATGTATGTATGTATGTATGTATGTATGCATGCATACAAGTATGTAGGTATGTATTAATTACATGAAATACTGCAGTAGCTTGTGAATAAGCTGGAAATAAATATTCATATATACATTTAGTGAACGTCCGTTTAGCTTTGCTATTCAAACTGAGACTATGTTTAATAAGCCACAGAGTTATGTTTTGGAGAACAAACTGAAGAACAATTCAACTAGTTTCCCCTGAATAAGTTCGTGAGCCGAATTTATTTTATTTATTCTATAGCAAGAGAGTGTATACATTGTAGCTACTTACTTACAACCTGTCTATAACTACGCTGTCTCCTTCAGTTAATACGCGTTGCCAACGAATATGAAAAGCAATGCCTGATGTTTATCAAATTTCTCTCGAGTAATTGGTCTTCCTTGAGAGTTGTACTTGCTATTATCATTCAGATCCTCTCGTGGGTCAATAAATTTATCATTCATTCATAGATACCTCGTATCGTGTAGTGTCAAGTAATTGACTCGATCGGATAAGTCATCATTATAAAATTGTAACTGATAGACAGATGACCGACTATTTGCAGACCAGAGAACACTTGGTGGTGATATCTCAATAAACAGCCGTCACCATTAATAATAGGGATATTAGCAACTCGGCTTGAAAATATAACAGCCTAAGTCTAGTGCTATCTTTGTAAATAGAGAGAAATTACATATATAAATACACCATCTACGACATTATGATTGCAGTGTATGCGTGAGTGTTATGTTTGTGTATATAGGCGTTAGGATAGGGAGTGTAATATGTGTATTTTGAGAATGAATGAGTGAGTGAGCGAGGGAGGGAGGGAGGAAGTGGGTGGGGGAGTGAGGGAGTGAGTGTGCATAGGTGAGTGTACGTATACGAGCATGTGTGATTGTGTATATAACTGAGCTGGCCTGAAGATGCGTGTATAAGAATCGAAGGTGTATTTATGTGCATGTATCTGAAAGTATACAGTAATGTAAATGAGAACGTATGTATCTAATGCTGTTAAAGAAAGCATGAACATCACAATTTGTCAATCCGGTCAAATAACAAATGACTAGAGGTTTATAGGCATTGCTTTGGTTTTTTGGGTTTTTTTGTTTTTTTTTTTGTCTAATGTGTCTCCCTGATTAGAACCGTCATTTTGCCCTTGGTTACTTTTAAGGTAGGCAAATATTTTGCAACGCCGAATGGTTAAGATGTTCGCTTCGCAATCATGAGGTACCAAGTTCGATCCCACAGCGTGAAAGCGTAAGTTTTTACAGCGTCCACGGATCAACCCAAGCCTTTTGAATGAAATTGTGTTGCGGGAAACTATATAGAATTACTTGTATCTGCAATTGAACAGGTCTGGTCTCATCACACTGTGTCACACTAATTCTTCTTATAGAATTTAGTTAAGGGTATACGTTTCAGTAAGAATACTCAGCTATTTCCACGTTAATTGACGTCGAAGGTCGATCAGCAGTACAAATTGATTTAGCAACTGAAATCTCATGATCGAAATTGTCTGAGACCGATACAGTAGAAATGTATGTTATGCGGTTTCCACCATAATTTCTCTCAGCCCATCTCGGAGAACTTAAAGAAAGGTCCTAGACAAGAAATCCTCTTACTTAAAGATATTTTCCAACACTCTTTAAAAATCTGTCTATTCAAAATACCGATTTCATTAATTAACAATAAACTTATTTTCCCATTTTCTTCTCTCACTCGAAAGATATATGTAAATGAGTAAGCTTACAATTTTGCACTACATTTAAATTTAACCTTTTAAAAGTCTTTTATTCATCTAATGAACTCTTAATACCTAAATTTCTGCGGACTCCACGTTGAGAGGAACTACTGGACTAAGATTTCTTTCTTCTTTTCTGTAAGTAAAATGACCCTATATCTTAGAAGTGTTAACGCCTAACGAGATCTCAATGTGCAAACTTAAAATCAAACGCCCTCCATTAAGGCAGCGAGCTGGTGGAATCGTTACGCGCTGGGCAAATGCTTGACGGCATTTCGTCTTTCTACGTTCTGAGTTCAAACTCCACCGAGGTCGACTTTGTTTTTCATCTCATTTGGGAACGATAAAATAAGTACTAGGTGAGCAGTGGGATCGATCTAATCGATCTAACCCACTCTCCCGAAATTGATGACCTTATGCCAAAGTTTGAGACCGATGTCAATGGCCCTCTAATTATAACCATTTTATTTCAGTTTTGTATATTATATCTAAAACTACATTATCCGATGTGCCGTTCCTCTTATTAAAACGGTAGGATATGATTTGAAGGAGATTTGGCTACTATATTTAGCAAGCTGAACTGCTGTATAGATACTCTATCGTTAGTGTATTTTAGAACTGAGCGATGGCATATTGTAAAGTTCCCGAAGGATGTTGGTATGAGTCCGTTTGAACCAAAACTTGAACTCATGAGATGAACTTCATGACAGTTTATTTTGACAAGACATAAACACTGTAATTTCTTATGTTCTTATTCTTTTTTTTTTTTCGGTTTTACTCAAAGAGCACTCTGATAGCTGACATAATTACTAAAAGACTAGATAAAATGCCTATCGATAAAGAGTTATGGTTCTTTAAGTTCTAATTTCTAACCTCACTTAGGTCAGCGTTGACTTTCATTTTTTCGAAGTTCAGAAAATGAAATACTAGTCATGTACTGTCTTGAAATAATCGATTATATGCCTCCACTAAATATGTGAGATGCCGATGAAGGAATCTATACGTGGCCTTTCAACCTGCTATAAATAACTCTCACATATCTTTCGAGTCACATATCACCATCTCACGAAAATATACATCGGATAATGTTGTCCTGGGTTCCTTCTATATACGAGAAAGGCGGGATGGTCATGACTGGGATCCTTCTGACCATAGTTCTATTCAGTCAGAGATTACTTGTGGCTAATGAATAAAATTGCCGTCCTTGTATTTAAAATAGAAATTATCTAGAACAAGGGTTTTCAAACTGTGGTTCGCGGACCACAGTGGGTCCGCAAGACAAGACAGGGGCTCCGTGGACAGCAAATACTTTTTATGGGCAATTTGATTTTATATATGTTTTTTAATCGAAATCTTTTGATTGACAATAAACCGATTTGTTAAATACTGTTAAATAAATAAATGTAAAAATATATGTTATTTTAAGCAAATATTTATGTATAAATTTCATAAGCGTTCATAAGCGTTTATAAAGTAAAGCCTGAAATATAAAGTGGTCCGCAAGTCAAAAAGTTTGAAAACCCCTGATCTAGAATATTATTCTACTACTAGGCGTGATCATACAAGAACATGCATTGCTGTGTGGTAAGAAGCTTGCTTCCCAACTATGTAGTTCTGAGTTCAATCCCACTATGTGGCACCTCTGGTTAATGTTTTCTACTATATCCTTGGGCCGACCAAAGCCTTGTGAGTGGATTTTGTAGACGGAAACTGAAAATAGCCCGTTGCATATATATCTATTTATGTGTGTGTGTGTGTGTGTGTGTGTGTCTTTGTGCCTATGCTCGTCCGTCGCCACCACTTGACAACCGGTGCTGGTGTGTTTACGTCCCTGTAAATTAGCGGTTCGGCCAAAGAGACCAGGCTTAACAAAAATAAACAAGTCATTTTGGGGTTGATTCACTCGACTAAAACTTCTTCAAGGCGGTGCCCTAGCATGGCTGCATTCTAATGACTAAAACAAATAAAAATTACTAGTCACAACATATCTTCGAGTGTTACGCTTTTAAAAACCTAACTATAGAGCAAAATCGAAAACTTAATCACAAGTTTTTGACATAAAAAGGTCAGTTAAAGATAAGTTTAAAACAATTCAATTATCAAACGAAATGGAAGACATAATAAACATCTTAATATAATGAAACTGTTAAAAAGATTTAAATATTTGTACATCAAAATAGAAATAAGGACTATTATAAAACGTGGAATTTCCTCGAGTCCCGCCAGATGTTTATTATATTGAGGGAGGGGTATAGAAATGCAGAATCAGTAGAGCATCGTCTTGTCTTGTGAAAGTTCTAGATTTAAATCTCGTGGGGTTCTGCTTTACTCTTTAACTTTCTGAGGTTGATGAAATATGCACTTGTCAAAGATAGGACTCAATTTATGTGACAGTACACCACTCACTCTTAAAATATTTATAACTTTGGCCTGTTGCTTTGCAAACGGGAAAAACATATTTTGATTCATTGCAAAAATAACTTATATATATCTAAGAAAGAAGGAAAGCAAAATTACACAAATTGGAAAGAAATGTTTGATTATAGACTCAGGCGTGGCTGTGTGGTTGAGAAGTTTGCTTCCAGATCATGCGGTCGTGGGTTCAGTCCTACTGCGCGGCAACTTTGGCAAGCGTCTTTTATTATATCCCGGGCCAACCAAGCCTTGTGAAGGAATTTGATACACAGAACCAGAAAGAAGACCACCGTGGGTGGGTGTGTGTGTGTGTGTTTGTCTGTGTATAGATAGATAGATGAAGACATTATATATATATGCTTGCGTGTGAGAGCCTTTATGTTTGTTCCCCACCACCGCTTGCCTTGACCGCCGGTGTTGATTTGTTCCCCTAAATGCATTAAGGTGGTGTCCCAGCATGACCGCAGTTCAATGAGCGAAACAAATAAAAGTTAAAAAGATAAATGCATAAAACTAAAATACATATTCTTCTTTTTTTTTTTTAACTTTTTATAATTCATATACACAACATTACACAACATATATATACACAACATACATGGTTCCACAAACAGAAAACTTTAAAATTCAAACAATCTCTGAATAGACATTTTTTTGTCCTCTTCATGTAGTAAATTGACTTTGATTAATAGGATCTCTAACTCTACTGACAGTAACATATAAGTGGTCGTGTATGAATAATGGAATAGGGAAATAAATGTCACATTTTGATTAACTTTGCTCTTGACTCCTGATTGGCAACATAAACCAAAATAAGGATTGTTTAGTGTATTCCCTATCCGCATACCAAGAAATCTTACAGCGTTACAATGATAACGTCGTACTTTCGTGAAACCACGACTATATGAGAGAACGCCAACATTAACTTGCAGAATCACTTCTATACCATGGCATCGAGCCATAGAAAGAGGTAATCTTTGATTATTTCGAAGATATTTTCAGTACTGAGCAGCGTCTCGTGTGAAAATTCGTTCACGTTGTTGCTTTGTATTTCTCTATCGAACAGCATTTTGGGTCAAAATTTTTCCTTTCCGTTCCTGTAATTGGCGCCGACGAAGTTCTCGATGTCTCGCAGCATCGACTTGACAAAGAAACTGGTTTGTTCATGATTTAGTCGCCATCTTACCATTTGATGGCACCACCATGATGTTTCTCTTCGTGCAATTCCATGTTCTTCAGTCATGCTATATTACACTATGCAACAAAATGTTAACTTTTATATTTTTGTTTCTGAACTGTAAGTATTAGATTTGTATTGTATGCGCTTAAAATGTAATGAAAATGGCTATTATTCAAAATTCTCTTCAAACATTGCTTTTCTATCTTCACTAATAATATTTTGAAGTTTAGAAATTTTCTTGAACATGCTAGATAAATTCGGTGTGAGTAACTGATGGAGAACTTTCTTGAACTTTCAAGAATTTCAGTAAGTTTTCTATAATTTCGTAGAGCTTTCAAGATTTTTTAGAACTTCCCAACAATGTAAGTAGTAATATAAATACAGGCACATTGAGCTTAGCAGCTCAATATAGCTTCAGCTGCAGAAGTGTGTAGATCTATCTATATTTACCAGTGATAGTATCAAAAGGATGCAAGCATTTGACACATGAATTTTTCTATGTAATGGTCAAATTGTCAATACAAAAGCGAAAAAGTACTCTGTTATAGCATCAGCTAAAATGTGAATTTACAATGCTTACAAGAAATATATCGGCATTCCTGTTGTATATGAAAACAAACCCTGGGTACTTTATTTCGCTTTAGTGGTGACATTTTAAATTATAAAACATGTACAAACATTTCAAAATAGAATCCAGATCACGAAAGCAACATTTGAAGGAAATAAAATAACTTTTCTATTCTTTTTCAGCACAAGCGATTAACAAATAACAGTTACTGCCCAGAGAAGAAATTGTGTTACACGACGTTATCCGTTCGCAATTTTTGTTGTTGTTGTTGTTGTTGTTTTTGTATTATTATTATTGAAAATAACTATAATTCAACTATTTCCCTGAACGAAACGGTGGAATGACAGATTAAGTTCTAAAAAAATACCGCTTTATTTACATCATGCTCAATAACAAGAATCTTAGCAATAGATTGTTTTGTATTGTTTTTTCTCTCTCTCTCTCTCTCTCTCTCTCTCTCTCTTTCTCTTTCTCTCTCCCGTTCTCTCTATTTATATACCTATCTATTTGTATGTGTATGTATGCGTACGTGCGCGCATGCGATTGTATACTCTAGGAAAATGTGGAGGTAATACTCTGGATCAATAGCAGACTGAGCTCTAATTCTGGACAAGGAATAAGATAAAGATGTCACAGTAGTTCATTTATGCAAGCTTAAAGGCAAAATGAGTAAATGGGATAATCACGGTGGTGCCTCACTTCTTTCAATTGCTGGTAAAATTCTTCTGAGAGTAATTTAAAATAGAATAAGCATCAACTTAGTCCTAACTATGTATCCTGAAGGCCAATGTGGGTTCAGGAGTGGACAAGGAACAATGGACATGATATTTAGCTTCCGACAGGTGCAGATGAATAGATACGACCACACATGAAATAGGTATGAACTTGTATCACAAAGCCTTCGACTCAGTATCTCACAAGGCCCTGTGAAAGATCATCTTAGCAAATCAAGGGTTGCATAAAGAAATGTTAAATGTGATATCTTAACACGGGGATATGACAGCATTTGCCTTCTCAGGTGAAGATCAGTCTCAATCATTTGCAGTGGGAAATTGTTCAAAACAAGGGAGTGTTTTGGCAACGGTATTATTTGTCTTATTCTTTGCAATTATGCAAGAGTATGTCTTTTGTATGCTACAGATGGTATCTTATGGAATATTGTACCACCGGGGCATCTCCAATTATCAACGTTCTAAGGCTAAAACAAGGATTTCTTTTCAGATTATCAGGAGCTTGTTCTTCGCGGATAACTGCACTGCTTCCCCATTCCCTTGAAGATATTCAACAGATTGTCAATAAATTTACAGCTGCAGCAGATCCTTTGGCTTGACCATAAGAATAAAAAAGACGGATCTTCTATGGCAGCTGCATTTTGGCAGTAATCCATAGGTTATACCCAGCCTGTTTGTTGAAGCTAAAACTCTTAAAACATTGGCTCCACTATGACAAATGATGATAAGCTTGACAAAGAGAGTGAAGCACCTGTAGAAAAAGCGAACATCATCACTTATGGTGAACTTCAAGATGCCTTGGAATACTCATGATATCTCAATTAAAACAAGTCAAAATATGTAAAACAGTCATCTTTACCACTCTCATATATTCTTTGACGTCTTATCGAAAATATATCAACCAACTGCATAGCTTTCGTGTGAAATTACTAAAACGAATATGCAAGATCAAATAAAAGGTAAAGTCTTATGTCCCTGGTATTGAAGCCTTCCTGATCAACGCTCGGCTGAGCTGGTGTTGCCATGTTTTACGAGTAAACGATGTGATTCTGAAACAAGTCCTTTGGAGGCAACTCGAAAATACTCAGTTAAGAGGTATAAGTCAAATTAAGAGATAAATTAAAACGTCTAAACAATAACATGCATAGATGGGAGGCTGTGGCAAGCAATTGAAAGTACTGCCAAAGCCAATGTTATATACAACTTCCAAACTTTGAGGCGCAAAGAGTTTTCTTTCATAACTTGTTGCTTGAATATAGAAAGCTAAGGTACCTAAATGATTATTATCTTTCAGTGTTTCATTGATCTAATTGTCATTTTATAGCCAGGTCAAATGATGATTCAG
>NC_068985.1:71255631-71265042 GCF_001194135.2 Octopus bimaculoides
CTAATAGTTACATTTAATGTGAGAGAAAAGAATGCATTATTTCAGTGGGGTGAAAACTCGGTAACATATTCGATCTGAAAGCACAAACCATGAGATCCCTCATGCTTGTGAACAGAAATTCTTGAGTAATATCCTGTTTTATAACCTCAGATCAGCTAGCTGGCAGAATCGTAAGCACGCCAGGCAAATTGTTTAGCGGCATTACGTCCGTCTTTACACTCTGAGTTCAAATTCCACCAAGGTCGAGTTTGCCTTTCATTCCTTTCTGGGTTGATAAAATAAGTGCCAGTTGAGTACTGGGGTCCATGTAATCGACTTATCCACCTTCCCCGAAATTATTGGCCTTGTGCAAAAATTTTAAATCAATGTCCTTTATAACCTCGGGTCGACCTGTACATTGTAAGTGAAAGTGGATGGACAGAAACTCTGAAGATCCTCGTCGCATGTATTGAACCTACTTGAGAAGTACATTGAGGGTACATGTGTCGGGGTGGGGGATGGGGTATTCTGCTACTTCAATGAGTAGGTCGTCCAGTTAATCGAACGACTGGGTGCTCGTATGTCACTTTCGATGGAAGAGGCTAATATGCATACACACACACACATGCACACACACACACACACTCTCACACACACATACGCACGCACGCACACCCACATACATACATACATTCATACGTATGTATATATACGTGAATGCATCATATTGAAACATGTATTTACACCTATGTACTTGAATATATATACATGCACTTACAGATATCTTTGTGCCTGAATGTGTATGTGCGTGTGTGTGTGTGTGTGTGTATGTGTGTGTGTGTGTGTGCGTTTGTAGGTGTGTGTGTTTGTGCGTATGTGTGTGTGTGTATGTTTGAGTGAGTGCGTGTTTGTGCGTGTGTGTGTATTGTGTGTGTTTGCGCATGTGTGTGTGTATATGTGTGTGAGTGTGTATGTGTGTGCGTGTGTGTGCGTGTCTGTACTTGGATATGGATGTACAGTACGATATACCGTTGTGTGGAGACACTGCCAAATAAAAAGCAATCATCTTAGGAGCCAGGCACAGATGTAATGAAAGAAGAAGTGTGTAAGAAAACGTCTATTTATCTATTTATTTATTACCACTCTCATGAAGTATGAGGGATGCTTCGTCCATTAGTCAGTCAGTCAGTCAACTTGGCTATTGTTGTTGCAGAGCAAATGGGACACCACAAGAGAGTTTTGCGGCATCGAACAAAACACACACACACACAGAGACGTACGCGTGCGCGCGTCTGACGTCACCTAGTTGGTCATAGAATCTATTATTCTTGCTTCCTGTTTCACTAACTGGCGTGACGTCTTCCTTTCTGTTGTTAACATTGAAATTGTTTCCGTTCCGTTCTTCTCCTCGTTGATACTGCTGCCAATATTGTAGTTGTTGTTCTTACATAGTTACTCTATGGCTGCTGTTGTTGTTGTTATAGTTGTTGTTCTTTGAATATCCTTTGGAGACTCATGCAACAATGATTATCTTAGATAATAGCCAAAAGGCACCACTAGTGAAGCATCTACACAATCACTCGATCTGCTAAAGGTGACAATGAAATCTCACTCAAATCATCATCCTTCTTTTAAAGAAAGATACATTGGACAGTGTTAGACATAAATAAACAGAATGCCGAGATGGTCACGGCTAGAATGCCTTTGATTGTAGAGTTACTTTATCAAGTTTGATCGAGGGCCAACTATCAACGTCTATAAGTGAAAAGAAAGCGGAAATTACATTTTCAAGTGTACAATTGAGCTTGTCAACAGATGTGTTTACGATAATTACTTATATCCACAATTGTAATTTTAAACCTTTAGATGTGTGGTAATCACTAATATCGTGGTTCACCAATGTTATCCAATCGGCAAACCATAAAACTGCTTTTTTCAACATCGAACCGGTAGTCACCTTAAGTCAGTTATTCGCAAAGGATATACCGTGGAGCACTTATGCTCCACAAAGATAACCAAGTACATGTTTTATGGCTTTAGAAAATCTATTCTAATGTTTGTGTGTCCTGAAAAACATCTTATTTATATATTCTTATTATATACAAGTATTATTAGCAAAAACAAGTTAAGCACTGTTTTCTTTTTCTTTACTTTTTTTTTCATAAATCTTTCACATGACAGAATATTTTTTTTCCATTTTCAACACCAAATGCGTCAGTAATTCTTTTTTTTCTTTTTTTTTTTTTCAGTCCCAAGTTTGCCATGATGTCAAAAATATTGGAAATTATTAGCTTACATCCTCGGCATAATTCTTAAAGCTTGGTTAATTTTGTGTTGCTTTGTGCATATACATGTGTGTGTGTGAGTGTGAGTGTGTGTGTGAGTGTGAGTGTGTGTGTGAGTGTGAGTGTGTGTGTGTGTTATATTAATTGGCGCGTTAAAATGAACGCAATGATTTAAAATATATACGTGAAACGGAACATGCTGATAGAATCCATTTTGCAAAAGTAACATTATTTATTTGTTTATTCGTTTGTGTGTGTGTGTGTGTGTGTGTGTGTGTGTGTGTGTGTGTGGGCGTGTGTCTGTGTGTGTGTGTGTGTGTGTGTGTGTGTGTGTGTGCGTGCGCGTGTGCATCGCGAAGTGAAAACGCTTGAGAAAGACTGCCTGAAATAGTCCTCACCACGTGCAAGCATACAAAACGCATGTTATGCTGCGACGACATTAGCATAACAATTATGTCACAGACTGAGTAGAAAGACAGTGTGCAGGTGGTGACCGGTTACATTTACATATAAATAATAGAACTATTATGCATCTAACATCAAGAGCCTGTCGTTTACCAACGCACTGACTTGCTGGCAATAGAGACTCTGTTTTTCGACATACTATAAATAACATGTCTCGGTGGTTAAAGTGTCGGGCTCACAATCATGAGGTAGTGTGTTCGATTCCAACATCGGTGGCGTAGAGAGGGGAGGATGGTATGCATGGGTGATTGTTGGTCTTCAATAAACAACCTTTCCCGGATTTGTGCCTTGGAGAACTTTTAGGTGCAATCCTACGGTCATTCATGACCGAAGGGTGTCTTTATCTTTGTTATAAACGACAATCAAGAACATTTTTTTTCTATCCTTAATCAATAGAAAAAAGAGTAGCGAGTAGCTGTGACCTTCACAAAGCTTCTGAGAGTGGGCAGAGGGAGCGAAGATGCTACCCTTAAACCGGAGGTGGGATCCAGATGCATACAGCGAAGTTGACTTCATTCAAGGTCACCAGTGGTTGCGTGGTCACATTTAACTGGGCGTTAGATTGACTGATGCGGTATTTGAACTCAGAACGTAATGAGCCAAAATAAATACCGCAAGTTCAAACCGCCCGACACTTACAATTCTACCAATCCACCACCCTGTAGTGGTATAAATATATCGACTTCTGAAGAATGAAAAGCAAAGTTAAGCTTGTTTGGATTTGAACTCAGAAAGCAAGAAGCCATAATAAATAGAGCAAAGCATACCATGCGATGCTGTAACGACTGTCAATTCAACACCAAAACCGTGTTTTAAGAAAGCACACATAGAATATTGATTTCAAATTTTGGCACAAGTCCGGGTAAGGCGGCAAGTCGATGACATCGATCCCAGTATTCAATTGATACCTATTTCATCGACTCCGAAAGGATAAAATGGTGAAGTTGACTACGGCAGAATTTGAACTCAGAATGTAAAGACGGACGAAATGCCGCAAAGAATTTTGCCAGCATCCTACGATTCCGTCAGCTTGCCGCCTTAAATCACACATAGAATATTGCAGGTCGGTAAACACTTCTCCCTATAGCTGTCCACTCAAAATCACTCTAAAGCTTATCCAGGGTTAAACAACATTTACAATTTCAGTATTCATCAGTACCGATCCACATTAGAGCGTACTCTAAGTACTGTACGAGAGTACTCTAACTACTCATGTACATAAAGAAAGATTATAGATACATAGATGTGACTAAAACTTATAACAGATACCAATCCAAAGAGGGAGCCACTGTAACTCGACTACAGCAGCTAAATATCCCTCAAACCCGTCTTTACAAAAAGAAGACGTTTTGATAGGGTGGTCCTGAATATATACTGCCTAAAAGAAATGAAATAGTCATGGCTGGAGCGACTTTTGTTATACGTCTTGCTCAATTCCCTCGGATCTAGATGCAATTAAACAACAATAAGCAGAACGATAAAGGAGCCTGCATCTTAAAAATAGGATATATTCTACTACTACTATTACTACTACTACTACTACTACTACTGCTGCTGCTGCTAATACTACTACTACTACTACCACTACTACTACTACTACTACGACTACTACTACTACTACTACTACTACTACTACTACTACTACTACTACTACTACTACTACCGTTGCTGATGCTCTACAGCTGCTAAAGTTTCTATATCAGCTTCGTCTTATACTACATCTTGTGCTCTACTGAAATATTAAAGTTGCTATTTCTGCAGAGAGACATTGATACAACTGCTGCATCTTAAGCATCTTTTGCTTTGCCACATCGAATCTTGAAACCATCCAGCATCACATTGGTTCCCATGAAAATCTAACAAAGTTTAAAATAATAAACTGGGATGGTAGATCGTGTTTCACGATCCAGTAGTCATGTAAAGAAGGTTCTTCAAAAAAGAATCTGGATATGAGACGGATAGAAGAAAAAGAAGTTGGACAAACATCATAAAGGGATGGACTGGTTAATTATTAGCTGAAACCCAAGCTCTGAACCACATCCCTAATAGATTGGTGCACCAGTGGTTCTCAACCGGGATCCACATAGTCTTTGGGGCTTCATATAAGATTTTGTTGTTAAAATTTATCTGTAATGAATTGTTTAGGCGTAGGAGTGGCTGTGTGGTAAGTAGCTTGCTTACCAACCACATTGTTCCAGGTTCAGTGCCACTGCGGGGCACCTTGGGCAAGTGCCTTCTTCTATAGCCTCGGGTCAACCAAAGCCTTGTGAGTGGATTTGGCAGACGGAAACTGAAAGAAGCCCGTCGTATATATGTATATATATATATATATATTTGTGTGTGTGTGTGTGTATGCTTGTGTGTCTGTGTCCCCCCCCCCAACATCGCTTGACAACCGATGTTGGTGTCTTTACATCCCCGTAACTTAGCGGTTCGGAAAAAGAGAACGATAGAATAAGTACTAGGCTTACAAAGAATATGTCCTGGGGTCGATTTACTCGACTAAAGGCGGTGCTCAAGCATAGCCACAGTCAAATGACTGAAACAAGTAAAAGAGTATACTTCTACAGTACACAAAATATTTTAATAATTATTTTTATAAAATTCCCAATAAAATTTGTTTATTTTTTTTTTAAACATCGAATGGCTAGGAGACTCCATCCGAGTAAAATAGGATTAAAGGGATTTATAGATAAAAAAGAGGTGGGAAATGGTCGAGAATCACTGCTGTTTCTACAAGTCCATTAGAAGTTTGTAGCTCAAACAAACGAGCAAGCTAGCTACTTAAGCTCACAGCATACGATTCGCACACCTCTTCTTGTTATTCCTTCTGTCCAGCATCCAAATTCTGCATCAAACTACTTTTCCCTAACACTGCCTCTCCCGCTATCAGTGCCACATCTCTCTGATTGCTGTACAACACATCAGTCCGTCTGAAATGTTAATTCCAACAATATAGCACATTTTTATCTGAGAAGTGACCAGCACTCAAATTTTTCTCCATTTCTGAAGAATAAAATGTAGTGATTGGTCCTCCACGACCATTCTCACATTGCAACGTTGCTGGTCAGAAAGAAGAAGACAGAGGCAGGTAGAGAGAGGAGAGAGAGACAGACAGACAGAGATGGAGAAAGAGAAAGAAAAAAAGAGAGGAGAGAGAAAGAGAGATAGAAAGAGAAAAGAAGAAACGACTCCATCACTTGATTGGTCCTTTACCCATTAGACCCGGCAGGATGAAAGGCAAATTTGACCTTGATCGGATTTGAACTCTAAATGCAAGAGACCACAAGACGTTTGACCCAACGTTCTTATGATGTCTTCTCGCTGCTAGAAACATCATACCAATAAGTTTGATTTCTAAGGCACACAACCACAAAGTAAATTGGTGGGCGGGGAGTGCAGACTCAATTTCATCGGCCCCTAATTATTAAGGCATTTAGTGTATAAAGCCACAAATGGATGAAATACAAGGAATTGGGCTTAGCGGGCTCAAAATTCAGAACGCTAAGAGATGTAACTAGACATTGCTAAGCATTTTCGTCCCATGCGTCAACGCACCGCCTTCAGATTAAATATGAGTTTCAAACTTTTAGCACAAGACTACCAAATTCGGTGTAGGGGTTAAGTCGATTACATCGACCCCAGTGCTCAGCTGGCGCTTATTTTATCGACCCTGAAAGAACGAAAAGCAAAGTCGACGTCAGGAAGAATTTGAACTCAGAACATAAAGACTAACAAAATGCCACTAAGCAATTTGCCCGGTCTGCTAACGATTCTGCCAACTCAGATTAAGTATTAAAAACGAACATTGTTTTGTAGAATGCAGTGACTCTTGGTACATTTCTGGTAATTATTTTTACTCCATATCTCCCAACTCCTCTACCGTCCCCGCTTTATTGATGGAAAGCCAGATATCAAATTAGACATTTTAATTTGAACTCAGATCAATTAGCTGACAAACTAGATACAGTGAAATTATCGCAGTGAACCTATCATAGTCGTAAATAACCTATAGGTTGGGTAAGGAAGGGAGTTAGAATGTTGTAGACTTCATGTTTCCCCAGGAGAAAAGTATTAGAAATGAAATAGAAGTGAAATGTATATTTATACCAGTAATTGAAACTGTGTTTTGTAAGTAGCTTTCTACTGTTCATTTTAACAAAGTATTTTTAGGATAACAACTTCTATTTTACTTAATGACCCGTCCCAGCCAGAAACTCGAAGCTGTAAGTACTATAGAGATTGCATTGCTGTGTGTGTGTGTGCGTGTGTGTGTGTGTGTGTGTGTGTGTGTGTGTGTGTGTGTGTGTGTGTGTGTGTCTGTGTGTGTGTGTGTGTGTGTGTGATATTCATAGCCTTAATTTTTATTTTTCTCCTTGTGATGTCAACCCAGATAACTTCATATTGAATATTAACCATATTAATTGCATCAGCCGAGGAAGACTGCACAAAACTATTATCTAAATCATCATATATTTTTAGAGTTATCTAGAACTATATTACCCCATGTCCTTTCTTGTTAAAACACTGGGGTTTGAACCGAAGTAGATTTGTCGGAGTATTTTTACAAGGTCCAGTCACGAACGTAATCGTTTTTTCTTGTTATGAGTTCTGCTTTTCCTCCTCATCCTCACTCCTGCGCTAAATATGTATCCTGCTTCCTCTTCGCCATTGTCAGCAACAACCAATAAAAGTCAGATACGAAATCAAACTCAATGTTAAGGAGATTCATAATGCATAATACTGATCTTTAGACAGTCACGTGTCTTGTTGCAACGTTGGTATGTCAGACAAAATATTTTTACATTTCTTTTTATTTAACAAATCAACTGTCGTGACTTGTCTTCACTTTGAAGAAGTAAATAAACGAACGCGTGGGGAGGGATATCACTGAATTTTATTGAATATCATTGATAAAACTTAAATCAATTATGTCAGACTTTTAACGTGACACATCGCACAGCATGTTGCACAGTCTGGTGATGACATATTGGTATAGAGCTAAGTTTTAAATATTGTTGCGGAGAATATAGCGGAAGTTAACAGAATCGCCTACTAAGTCACAATTACTAAAACTGTCATGACAGACCAAAGGAAAAGAAATACAAAAACAAAAGCTAAAAGAAAGAAAACAAGAATTTTTTTTTTAAATTGATGTCTTTTAAAACCAAAACCAAATAAAATATATAAAAACTAAATAACTTGACTTTTCCGAAAGGGCTTTTATCAGCATGTTCTGTTCACGTATAGCTGTATCGCTGAGTTCCTTTTTACGCTACAGTTAAATGTGATGTTTATATACATATATATCGCATTAATGTGTATATATATATATGTCTGTGTTTACACATACGCGCGCCCACACACACACAAACGCACGCACATATACAGTCCTGTAAAATTTATTTTATGTACAGTTTGTACATAAAAACAGTCAAGGTATAATTGAATGATCACTGAATACTTGTAAGCAGAGTATCAAATTTATTTTACAAGGAAGATTTTGATGTTGACTTGGGAGTTTTGCCGATCAAATTGTCTGATGAGCTCATGAAGACGAAGTTGAATAGCAAAAAGTATATAGATAAAATGTTGGAAACCACTTTGCCAAGCAACTGCCGCCATAGCTCAAAGGAGATTAATTTTGTTATATATTTTCCTTTTTATTCATTACCGATAGGTCGCCTTGTCTGTGTTACTATCATTGTTGTGGTTGGTGGTATTATTATAATTTTAACTCATATGTTTATGCTTACGTTCCCCAGAACCCGACAACTTGATTGGTTGAATGGAGTGAACATCCTTAACCCAGATTATTCAGAAGAATCTAACAGGAATTAATCGCATTCCGCCTTGATGAAGCACCCGCACACGCTTATTGCTGAGCAACATTCAAATGTATAAGTTCTATATTCAAGAGATGGGGAATTATGTACACTATTTACATTATTTATATTTAACGGGTATGCCCACGGGCATATGGCATAGTGGTTAAGAGCGCGGGCTACTAACCCCAAGATTCCGAGTTCGTTTCCAGGCATTGACCTGAATAGTAATTATTATTATTATTATTATTGCTATTATTATTACATCGAAAAATACCTTAGAAATGAGAACACAGATTCGAAATTCCCCCAAGACACCTGTTGAAGGCTAGAGGGTATATCAGCCGAAACGTTGTGTTAACAACAAAAAAGATGTGGACAAATATCCGTCAAATGTAAATAGTTAAAATGTATAATAATTACAAAGAATGTTCTATAATGATCTTTGAATATAAACTCAGCTGGTCTTCGATGTAGAAACATATGTTGGGATCTGCTATTAAAGACTCTTATCCTCCAACCACGTGTTATATTATCATTACAAATATACATATACATTTTTTACTTGTTTCAGTCATTGGGATCGCGGGCATGCTGGGGCTCAGCCTCGAAAAGTTTTAGTCAAACGAATCGACACTGGTACTTAATCTTTAAGCTTCGTACTTATTCCATCGGTCACTTTGCCGAAATAATAACTTGTGGGGGCGTAAGTGCAACATCAGCGGTGGTCCGAGGCGATAGTAGAAGATACTTTCCCAAGGATCCACGCAGTGGAACTGAACGTGGAATCATGCAGTTAGGAAGCAAACTTCCTACAACACTGTCAGATCTGAGCTTCCACACAGCTACTCGTATAT
>NC_068985.1:71267577-71269356 GCF_001194135.2 Octopus bimaculoides
TTTCACGTTTATATTCATAATCTAAATGCACCGACTCAGACTGTAAACAAATACGACAAATATGCGCATACGACTACATTGGTTTTAACACATTCATTTTAAAATTGTTTTAACAAAAGGTGACTAAACACTTCTATAGTTTTTGCCGGTCAACTGTTACTGATATATTAAATTTTATTCTATTATACGTATACCACATCATGGTGGTGCTCCAGCATGACCGCAGCCACTTGGCTGAAACGCATAAATAAATAAATAAATAAATAAATAAATACCAATTAAAAGATTATCGAACTTCTTTAAAATCGAAAGGACACATTGTATGGTGTAGACGCAAACCGGAAAAAGATGGGATAATCTTGACTGGAACTCCGTTGATCACAACTGGAGTATATTACAAACAGCACATTTAATCAAGCCATCGAGGGAGTCTTTATGTGATTGCTCCATCTCCAAGGAATAGCAGCCAAATTTCACTCAGTTCACCTCCTATCGTATTTACAAATGAAAGGAAGGGTACATGGAGCAATGTTGTTTTAAATAGGGACACAAATGGAGGTGGTGGCCCTGGTTGAATCCCTTCTATCAGAGGTGTATGTTCGATCGAGCCGATCTGGAACTAATCGATATCATGTTCGTCATCATCATCGTCGTCGTCGCCGTCGTTGTTGACGTCATCATTATCAAATCATTATCATCATCATCAACATCGTCATCATCACCATCATCATCATATCATCACTGTTATCACTATTAGCCACAACTACTACTACAATCACTGCTGCTGCTACTGCTGCTACTGCTTCTGCTACTGATAATGGTGGTGGTGGTGGTGGTGATGGTAGTGGTGGTGGTGGTGGTGGTGGTGCTGATGATGATAATGATGATGATGACGACGATGATGATGATGATGATGATGATGATGATGATGATGATGATGATGATGATGATGATGATGATGATGATGGTGATCACCATGATCACCATGACGACGATGATGACGACGATCATGGTCATGATGATCGTGATCATGATGACGATCATGATGCATTAGTGTAATAATCTTCATGGTGAGTAAACATATCAAAAGAATTTTAAACGTGTGTGTAAAGGTTCGTTTCATGCTGCATGACTCTCAAACATCTAAAGTTTATCTTATGTGATTCAGCGACTGCTTTATAGCAGAGCATATGATCACTTGCCTTGCTTTAACCGTATGTGGTCACCGTCAGCCCCACCACCACCACCACTACTCTGCCGACTCTCCCGCCTCCTCCGTTACCTGCTTTATAGCGGCACAATCCAAATAGGTTGAGATCACGGAAAATTGACTGCAGAATTGGCCGCAGAACCGTTTCTCGTTTTTAAGGGTTGCTTCACATGTCTTTGATATATGCTGTAATAATTGCGTCTCGAGCATGAAGAACTTCTGCAGAATCCGTTACGAAACGTATTCACCCATGTATCCCCATCCATATGTATGGCATGTAATGTGCATATGTGCTTGGCTTGGAATGTGTGTGCGTGTGCGTGCGTGTGCGTGTGTGTGTGTGTGTATGTGTGTGCTGTGTGTATGTGTGTGCTGTGTGTGTGTGTGTGTGTGTGTGTGTGTGTTTGTGTGTGTGACTGTATATATCCTCGGGTGAGTATAGATGTATATAAGTGACGTAGCCCGAACACGTCTTTGTTCTTGAAGAAGTGTTTGAGTGTGTGTGTGTGTGTGTGTGTGTGTGTGTGCGTGTGTGTGTGTTTGAGTGTGTGTGTGTGTGCATGTGTATG
>NC_068985.1:71269577-71270221 GCF_001194135.2 Octopus bimaculoides
ATATATATATATATATATATATATATATATATATATATATATACCCTCGAGTCAGAATAGATATGTGTTCATTTGTGAGAGTGTATAAACTGAGTTGTAGAGTCCGCGCGTGTTTCTGCGTGATTATGTGTGTGTGAAAGAGAAAGAAAGAGAGAAAAAGGGAGTCAGTTCTCATTTTCGTTATGACATCATCATAGTAACAATATATCGTAGCTTCAGTTTATTGATTCTTATCACAGTCACCAAACTATTGTTGTCGTTGTTGCTGTTGTTGTCGTTTTCCCCTTTTTCTTCTTCATCTTGATGATGATGTTGATGGTGATGATAGTGATGATGATAATGATGATGACGACGACGACGACGACGACGATGATGATGATGAGAAGGATGATGATGAGGATAATGATGATGAGGATGATGATGATGATGATGATGATGTAGGTCATCCTCAGTAGTGCAGGCCTAGGAGTAACAGCTTTCCAAACATGACCTCAAATATAAGGGCTCTAGCACTATATTATACACAGTAGTTTTCTTATTTATTTTTGTCTGCAGAAGTATTCTGCTTTCAATTTCTTTAGTTGAATGAGTCCTTGTACCTTATTGAGGTTGGTGATGGTAAGGAAGAGGTGGAGGGGAGGGGG
>NC_068985.1:71271356-71272358 GCF_001194135.2 Octopus bimaculoides
GTGTGTGTGTGTGTGTGTGTGTGTGTGTGTGTGCGTGTGTGTGTGTGTGTGTGTGTGTGTGTGTATGAATGTATGTATGTATGTATATAAAGTATGATAGGTATTGGTGTCAAGAAGACCTAAAGGTATCAGGTAATGTTGAGTACGTGCTATGGACAGACTATAGTTAAGCTCCTGGTTCGATAATGATACGAATGAGGAGTCCAAAGTATGTCGTGCACTAGCAATCATATATATAAAAATTAACAGAATGAGATAAAACATATATACACCATTCTGCTTTAATAATGTTACTGCAAATACAATATCCTTACGTATCTCACGTCTGTTTTCATTCCTCCACTTCACTCTGTATTCCATATCTTCTCTATAATAACTATTACTTAAACATTTTCTCGCAAAGTCTCTGATGAAGGGATATTTAGAATATCTCGGAAACAGCTATAAGACCTTCTCTTTATAAATGTTCTGAAATCTTTCATAGACTTGGATTTTTTATCTCATTCTGTTAATTTATATATATATATCAGAATAATCTCGGCGACAAAGTATCTACGTACCTTTATCATGTGACCTGAACATCCAACACTGTTACAAAAAACATAAATACGTATGTGAATGAGTCAATAAATATAATAAAATAAGCATGTTGCAATCAGCTTGTATTAAGAAGGATTGCCATGGTATCGTCACTGAGCAGCCAAATTGGATATTGTAACCTAAAAGACGTCTAATCAGTCTTGGAATTAATATCTTCTAATATATTCTGGTTATAATATTTGTCTATAACGCAAACACTCATACATGCATACATACACACAGACGTGTGGATATATGTATATGTGTATGTGTATATACAATGATGTAAAGTATATCTGTAAGTTTGTGTAGATAGATAGATAGATAGATAGATAGATAGATATTAGATGATGTATATCTATACATGTATGTGTGTGTGTGTGTGTGTGTGTGTGTGTGCATGTGTGTGTGTGTGTGTGTGTG
>NC_068985.1:71273201-71274264 GCF_001194135.2 Octopus bimaculoides
TGTGTGTGTGTGTGTGTGTGTGTGTGTGTGTGTGTGTGTGTGTGTGTGCGTGCGTGTGTTGTGGTTGTTGTTGTTAAAGCAGCGAGTTGTCCGAATCGTAGCACGCTCTGCAAGATGCTTACCAGTATTTCGTCCGTCTTCTCATTCAGAGTTCAAATTCCAACGTGTTCGACTTTACCTTTCAATCCATCGGGGTCGATAATAAGTGCCAGTTGAACAGTGGGCTCAATGTAATCAACTTACTTCCTCCCACGAACTTACAGGCCTAGTCTCAAGATTTGAAATTATTATGATGGGACTAGTGTAAAAATAATTGCAGTCTTTGTTAATTTATTTTTTAAGCTAGTTTTGGAATGAGCTTTTATTGAACTATGCGTGCAACATACATTTTGCAGCGCAAGTTATCTTTCTATTGATTTATGTTAATGGTTTTGCTTTCCTTTCACAATTAATTCTTGTTTATTTTAGGTTTGTAAATGAAAGATAGAAAAAAACGAATAATGGCGATTTTATGATATTAGTTGAAAATGAATCGCAGACCTGCGGAAAGTGCTTGCAATATCAACCAGTCATCTAGTCAGGGAAATTCCAGCATACTTACAGCTCAATGTCGGTTTCAAAAATGTGTATTGATCAGTACGATGAGTTCAACATTATCGTTGGGAAACCACACAAAACGAAACGGGAGGTTGTAGAATGGCTGAAAATTGGCCATTCTACATCTATCTATCGGTTGTACCAAACTGAAAAGTCTAATATACTCGACAAATGGGTTTTCGCATGGGGTGTACAAACATTTTAAATACCGCTTTTATGGAGTCTGCTCTGCGTTTCTTTTGAGTGGTGACGATGATCCTCGTCACATGAATGTTATTCTTTTATTCCTTTATTCTTTTACTTCTTTCAGTCATTTTGACTGCGGCCATGTTGGGGGGTACAAACACAGACATATACAAACATATACAAACATATACACACACATACATATATATACATATATATATATGTATATATATATATGTATATATATATATATATATATATGTATATATGTATATATATA
>NC_068985.1:71274599-71277185 GCF_001194135.2 Octopus bimaculoides
ATATATATATATATATATATATATATATATATACGACAGACTTCTTTCAGTTTCGGTCTACCAAATCCACTCACACGGCTTTGGTCGGCTCGAGGCTATAGTAGAAGACACTTGCCCAAGTGGAACTGAACCCGGAAGTGGCTGGTAAGCAAGCTACTTACCACACAGCCACTCCATAGAAATTATTCCTCTTAGCGGCTACCCCGAAGCGAAGCACTACAGGTCTTTTCCAAATCCCAGCCGCATCAGAATGCAATTCGTCGACTTTACAAGGCCAGGCAAGTTTTGCAATGCATTTTGCAGAAATTAAATTAATCGGCTTCTTTTACCGAAATTACTCATCAAATTTCTTTCCAATCGACCTCTACTTTTTCATGGTCCCCAGTATCTTCCTGCAACAGAAGACCTTCAATAACAGAGTAAGAGCTCAAAACACTTTCCCAGAATTCATTGGTTTCAGAACTCCAGAATGCTTTACTACCAGAATAACTACACTTACTTATTGCTGATAAAAAAAAGTAAAATGTAAAGACATATAAATTTAGAAGTGTAATTATTTTGATTTTGATTAATATAATTGTTCTAACCTTTACATAGATAAATTTCTATTTTTGCACCAGCCTGGGAGACAGTTCATAGTTCTCATAAATTAAGAATAAAGAAAAACAATTCAATATATTAAAGTGTTAGAAGAAAAAGACAATCAGATGTTTTCCTTCGGTGGTAAGGTACAACAATGAATACGCACCTCTACCTCAATATGCGTCATAAGCATAGTCCTCGTCTCCTAAGAAATTTAGGTCTCTAATCATATACAGAATAAGTTGAGAACAGTTTTGTCCATAGTAAATTTACATAAGTTATACAATAAGACGCTAAACAAAATGCAACGGGGGGTGAATTTAGATAAAGTCATCGGTGAGTTGCCGATACTGATGAATTTAGATAAAGTCATCGGTGAGTTGCCGATACTGTATCCGATAAATCAAATTTTATGCGAGCTATGTTGCGGTCTGATGATAGTATATACGCCTGCCATTGTTTCCTCTGTTTCTGTGCAGTGGTGTGGCAGAGGTGGAATAAGTTATAGTAACTACGATTGCCTCAGATGGTGATCAGTTTGTGGGTGTTGTTTATAGTACATTTGTTATTGTTGTAATGATTCTGGTTTTATGGTATTGCTGTCGTTAGTGGTACAGCGAATGTTCGACTGATTCTTTGTGTTAATAATATTGTCGATGTAATTGTTCTATTGTTGCTGCTACTGTTGTTGTTGTTGTTGTACAGGTCACTCCTGAGTATAGCGAATAAAAATGTGCTTGAAAGCGACCATTCTTTCTCTCTCTCTCTCTCTCTCTCTCTCTCTCTCTCTCCCTCTTTCTCTCTCTCCCTCTCTCTCTCTCCCCAGAACTCTGAATGATGTCTACATTATTATGTAAAAGGAGCACTCCGTCGCTTACGACGACGAGGGTCCCAGCTGATACGATCAACGGAACAGCTTGCTCGTGAAATTAACGTGCAAGTGACTGAGCAATCCACAGACACGTGTACCCTAATGTAGTTCTCAGGGAGATTCAGCGTGACACAGAGTGTGACAAGGCCGGCCCATTGAAATACAGGTACTACTCATTTTTGCCAGCTGAATGAACTGGAGCAACATGAAATAAAGTGTCTTGCTCAAGGACACAACGCGTCGCCGGGATTTGAATTCACGACCTTACGATCGTGAGCCGAATGCCCTAACCACTAAGCCACGCGCCTTCACTATTATGTAATATGCTTTTCGTATTTTTAACAAGACAGTGCAATGTGAAAGAATTTTAACTGTTATTTCTAACAGATGAAGCAACTGTGCAGATGCTCATCTGCTAGTTGTTGTTTTATTAGGTTTTACTTGTGTTCAGCCCCATTCAGCGCTAAGAGAACAAGCTATAATCGAAACTATTCCGCTCGTCAGCACCAGATCTCTTTTCTCCATATATGCTATAACTATGACTATGTTATCCAATTGCCTTGTTTACAGCAGTTGGGAGATTTAACTGCTAATTCTAACAGATCTGGCGATCGCTTAGCGGCCACTTCGTCTTACAGTTTGATTGTTTGCTGGTGGTTGTGGTGATGATTGTGGAGAGGATGTTGGTATTCTTGATAATGTTATGGCGTTGATCATGTTTAATCCTAGGTGGGTTCTAAAGGAGAAAACCCTGTGGTGAAAGGCGTTCCAGTTAAGACAATCGTATTTTGTACGTCCATATCAACGATGATATCCGTCGCTGTTTTAGAGATCAGAGTATGGTTTAATGTAAATTTGGGTGATATTTCTAGCTAGTCAAATACTTACATAAAATCTTCATCATAAATGGTGGTGGTGGTGGTGGTGGTGGTGGTGGTCATCGTCGTCGTCGACGCTGCCGCCGTTTCCTGCTATTAATGACAATACTGACTGTCGGAAATCTTTACCCCATCATCTTTAATTTCATCCTATTTGTCTTGATTAACCAAAGAAATCGATTCATTCCAGAGTGCCCGACACACAGACAAAATCTCATCACGCGCGCGCGCGCACACACACACACACACATATAT
>NC_068985.1:71277376-71285115 GCF_001194135.2 Octopus bimaculoides
ATATATATATAAACTGCGGCTATGCTGGGGCACCGCCTTGAAGTATTTTAGTCGAATAAATCGATCCCAGAGCATGGTACTTGCAACCAATACCGATCGTCAAGCGGTGGTAGGGGACAAACACAGACACTAAGACACACATATATATATATATATATATATATACTGTGTCTAGAGAGAGTTATTTATGTCATTCAACATGCATACATACATACATACATACATACAATCAGGCAACACTGGTCGGCCCGAAATAGTAGTAGTAGAAGGCAAATGGCCGAAAATGCCGCACGGAGGGACTGAGCCTTAAACCACGTGGCTGCAAAGTGAGCTTCTTAACCACACAGTTATGCCTGTGTCTATGTATGTATGTATGCATTGATGTATATGTATTTATGTATGTATGTATGTATGCATGGATGTATGTATGAATGTAAGTTGAAAGAGGGAGATCGGGTGGAAAGGTGTAAGAGAAGGGTACGAGAAAGTAGGGTAACGTGAGGAGCAAGAAAGCGGAGAACAGCCATAAATCATGAACACTGGGTAGAGACCTTAATGGCTGAAACTGTCACCGATAGGTTTTGGTTGTGTTGTTCTAGCGCTCGTTGTAGTAAGTGTTGTTATCGGTGTAGGTGAGTGGTGAGAGGTAAGTGGTGAGAGGAGAAAGAGAGGGGGGGAGAATGAGAGAGAGAATGTGATATGAAGGTGGTGGGACTGGAAAAAAGAGGCTTTGGTCGCGCATGAAAAGAAGACAAGCTGTGTGTGAGAGTCAAAGACATGAGAGGGAGGGAGAGGGGGAGAGTGAGAGAGCGGTAAGGAGGGAAAATTGGGTATAGCAAAAACTAGAAGAAGGATTGAAAGGAAGAGAAGAAAGTAGAGGAAGTGGAAGTGTTTAGTTAAATGATAACAAACATAAATAAATGATATTGAAATGGAGAGAAAGGAAATCGAGACAGAAAGAAGATAAACAGGCCAGGATATGCGTATGTATACATGTGTGCGTGTGGTGTTTGTGTGTGTGTATGTGTTTGTGCATATATATATATATATATTCATATTATGTATGTATGCATGTATGTATGAATGTATGTATGTATGTATGTATGTATGCATGTATGTATGAATGTATGTATGTATGTATGTATGTATGTATGTATGTATGAATGAATGTATTGCTCAGGGTAGTTACTCGAGGAGACCATGTCACGGATTTAGATAATTTAGTTATCTGATGCTGAAGTACTGTTATTACACATGCAAACATAATGTTTGGAAATAAATTTAATGTATGGAAATTTGTCTCTTACTTAGAGAAAGTAAACAAAGGCCTAACCGTAATTGTTAGTGATTCTAAAAGAAAGAAAGCGAGTGTAATTTCAAGAAATGAAAATTAAATTGACAGAAACTGTAACTTTGAAGTTTAGAGAGAAAATCTGAAGTTGATAGCTACGAACATACTTCGGTTTTATTAGAACTCGTCATTGCAGCATTGACTTATCAAAATACGTTTGTTTTAGAAGTGTAGTGATAGAAGGGAAGAATTCTATAAGAACAAACTGCGTAAATTCGCAGAAAGGATTTGCTTAACACGCTTTCAGCAAAGTTAATTAACCTATGAAGTTGTCGTTGTGAGTTGTAAATGTAAGATACGGTTTATTCGTGAGTTTGAATATTCTATTCTACCGTCTATTGTGACGTGACGCTTGTGCCATTTTCATTGACTTCTAAATTTTATAAAACTGTATGTGTAGCTTTATTATTACTATTAGTGGTGTTATTCAATAAGTCTAAATTATATGTCTCGCCTATAAAGTCTTTGTATCTGATGACACGGGAAGTTTATTTAAATTTCACAGAAATTTTAGATATTTGTTTACAACTATAAATGTTTTCAAGTAGTTTTCAATGTTCTTATTCAATTATTTTATAAATAACTGCTTCTACATGAAGCTCTCACTTTCACCAGCAATATCATACCAATTCACCGGCAATATTATACCAATATCATACCAATATCATACTAATTATTGTATTCCATATTAAAATCACTATCGATGCAAAAAAACCCTTGTGTTCTTCGGTAGTACCAAAATAAAACTTCGGGTTATCATATCCCTATGGTTCATCAACTGCCTTTTATGCACATGCTTCTGTTATGACTATGATGATGAATAACCTGTGTCTTTTTCCACTAGTTAGCTAATCACTGCTTATGAAGGCCCTCTTATACGTCCTTAGTCCTATGCTAGCCACCTCTAGATCTCATAATCTTAGGCCTTTCTGTTCCTATGCCCACTTCATATTTCTTTCCCATGGTAGCGTGGGAAACCAGTATGAGGTTGGCGTATAAAAGGAAGATAACAACTAGGATTTTGTGCCGTAAGGGCTTTGCTTCATTTATATTTCTCGGGAGAGAGAGGGGGATAGAGAGGAAGAGAGAGAGGGAGAGACGCATATGTGGGTGTGTAGTAAGAAGGTTCGTTCCTAATCATATGGTTCCGAGTTCAGTACCACTGCGTGGCACCTTAAGCAAGTGTCTTCTACTATAGCCTCGGACCGATTAAAGACTTGTGAGTGTATTTGATAAACAGAAACTGAAAGAAGCCCATCTTATATATGTGTGTGTGTGTGTGTGTATCTATGTGTGTATTTGTATTTTTGTCCCCTACCCACCGCCTGACAACCGATGTTCGTGTGTTTACGTCAATGTAACTTAGCGGTTCGGCAAAAGATATATATACATATATCTCGTTGCTCACACGTGACCATCGTCCATCTTTCTTTCCTTCACGTGACCATCTTTCATTTTCTGCAAGGACGTTCAAACGAGCGGGCATGTCTTTCTCTCTCTCTTCTATATTTTCTCTTTTCAAAAAGAATGTTTCACCCTGCGTTCACTATTTTCCTCTCGTTCTAGTCTAACGGCCCTCCATGTTTGTTTTCATTCGGTTACCTCGTATGTCTCCACCGTCATTTTTTCTTCCCAACTTTGACCTTCCATAAATCCTAAAATCTATTTTAGAATTTATGGGAGGCAACTGTCTTTGCAGACTCATATTGTCGTTGAATGCTCGAAATGAAGAGTAGATAGACAGCCGACGTCAGATGAAGGGTCCTTTCTCTGTGTTAACTTGTCCTGTTTTCCATTTTCTCTCGTTGTTCACGTATTATATATATATATATATATATATAAGGATAAGATCGTTATTCAAATAACAATCAAAGCAAGTGGCAGCATGGAAAGAAAAATATCTTATAGGTTATAATTATTATTAAAATTATAAATAAGGGATATCACCATGTGCCTGAAATAGTAGTCAAAACCTGACTCTAAAATCACATCATGTATTCAATACAGCACAAGGTAAAGACAAATACATAAATAAACTAGTGGAAATTGGAAAATTCCAGACCCTGGGTTTCTGCCCCTGTATAAAAATACTTTGCCAATGCAATATGCCAAGAATTGTACATAATTACTTATATATACACACAAACATACGAATACTTACGTATATACACAACCAGTTCAGTAAGCACGTATAAACACGATCAGTTCAGTTATCCGTTCAAACATTATGTGCTGTATGGTCAAAATACCACCGCAGTAAATATAACGACGAAGTAAATATATATAAATTTCTATTTAAATAAGGATAAGATCGTAATTTGAATAACGATTAAAGTCAAGTGGCAGCATGGGAAGAAAAAGCCTCATAGGTTATAAATATTATTAAAATTATAAATAAGGGTATCTAAAAGATACCACCATACTTGAAATAGCAGTCAAAACCTGACTCTAAAACCACATCATGTATTCAATACGGCACAAGGTAAGAAGACAATGTTCACTAGTTTATCTATTTTCTTTTTACCTTGTGCTGTATTCAATACATGATGTGGTTTTTAGAGTCAGGTTTTGACTGCTATTTCAAGCACGATGGTATCTCTTAGATACCCTTTTTTATAATCTTAGATATATATATATATATATATGTGTGTGTGTGTGTGTGTGTGTGTGTGTGTGTGTGTGTGTGTGTGTATAGGTGCAGGAGTGGCTGTGTGGTTCCGGATTCAGTCCCACAGCGTGGCACCTTGGGCAAGTGTCTTCTACTATAGCCTCGGGCCGACCAAAGCCTTGAGAGTGGATTTGGTAGACGGAAACTGAAAGAAGACCGTCGTATATATATGAGTGTGTGCGTGTGTGTGTATGCGTGTGAGAGTGTGTGTGTGTGCGCGTGTGTATGCGCGTGTCTGTGTTTGTCCCCCCAACACCGCTTTACAGTTTACGTCCCCATAACTTAGCGGTTCGGCAAAAGAGGGCCGATAGAATAAGTACTAGGCTTACAAAGAATAAGTCCTAGGTTCGATTTGTTCGACTAAAAGTGGTGCTCCAGCATGGCCGGAGTCAAATGACTGAAAAAAAATAAGGGAATAAAAGAATACACACACACACACACAATATAGAATCAAGCTATATTAAACTCACAACTCTATCAAAATGTGTTGAGTTCATCTTTCTTTCAGTTGTTCATATATCATATACATGTCTATAATTATACACACACATATTCATATACATACATATATATATATATGTGTATGTACGAGTGTATTTTTCATCTTTTATCTTTTACTTCTTTCAGTCATTCGACAGCGGCCATGCTGAGGCACACCTTGAAGAATTTTGAATGAATCGACCCCAGACTTATTCTATCGGATCTCTATGGTCGAGTCGCTAAGTTACGAGGACATAAACACACCATAACATCAAGCGATGGTGGGAGACAAACACAGACACAAAGACACACATACAGGCTTCTTTGAGTTTCCGTCTACCAAATCCACTCGCAAGGCTTTGGTCGGCCTGAGGCTATAGTAGAAGGCACCAGCCAAGGTGCCACGCAGTGGGACTGAACCTGGAAGCCATGTGGTTGGGAAGCAAGCTTCTTACCGTCGTATATATGTGTATGTATATATATATGTGTATGTATATATATATGTGTATGTATATATATATGTGTATGTATATATATGTGTATGTATATATATATGTGTGTGTGTGTTTGTGTCAGTGTTTGTCCCCACAACATCGCTTGACAACCGATGCTGGTTTGTTTACGTCCCCGTAACTTAGCGGTTCGGCAAAAGAGACCGATAGAATAAGTACTAGACTTACAAAAGAATAAGTCCTGAGGTCGATTTGCTCGACTAAAAGCTCGACTAAAGGCCATGCTCCAGCATGGCCGCAGTCAAATGACTGAAACAAGGAAAAGCGTAAAAGAGTGCAATGGTGTTAAAATTGGACTGATACCGAAACAGTTGTGATTAGTAATAAAGATGTTCTCAAATACTTTCTCATCTTCTTTCGTCGATTTTATGCGTGTGTGTGAGTGTGCGTCTGGGTGTGCGCGCTCGCGCCCGCGCCCGCTGACGTAATTGCCGTGTATAAGTACTCCAATTGCAAGTAATAATACCACGATGCAATATATAAAAATATTTTAACAAACTTATCATATAAAGTATTTCACATGTATATATCATGTGTGTATGTATGCATGAATATATAAATGTATACACATATTTATTTAAAACCTGTTGATAGAAAATAGTTTAGTCTCAAAATACGAGTGAAAAGTAATGCGCATTAACAGGCATAAACATTAATATATATATATAAAATAGTGAAAATATTTATTTCAGTGTTTTATAAACTTACATTTAGTTCCACACGCATATGCTCACACACACACACTCTCTCTTTCTCTCTCTCTCACACACACACACACACACACACACACACACTCACACACACACTCACACACATGAATGAACAGTCACACGTCATACACCATGTCGTATGTAAAACCAATTAGTGTGTATATTTGTTCAGCAATATACACGCACCACATTTTATCGCACAATTTTTTAATACTACGAATTTTGCCTCAAGAGTAACAGGTCACTGTTATATGTAACGGCATATATCTGATACTCTAAAGCAAAATAAAATATCTCTAAAATTTACATCAATCAACTAAGGTACTCGTAGACATAAACTGTAGCACATTTGTGCACATAGTTTTCTCAGTAATGACATGGAGCGACAGCAGAAATTATTGTACTTTTATGATGTTATATTTAATTTACTGTAAAGATCAACTCTCAGCTGGGGGTGTTTAATTGTATTATTTATTATTTATGTGGTGAGCTTAAAAGTTATCGGAAATTTTGCCAATCTAACAAGAATCAAAATAGTACTCATATACAGTGTGTCATGCAATGAAATGAGCGTTTTTATAAATTTGAAATCAATCTACCAGTCGAGAACTGGGGTCAATGGAATTGACTATTCCTCCTTCACCAGAATTTCAGGTCTTGTGCCTATAGTAGAAAGGATTATAATATTATTATAACTGAGTGAGAGAGCAGTGCATGCCATCAAAGTGACACTGGGGTAAAAAAAAAATACGAAGCCCAATATACCCATCATGAATACCCGTTTGATAAGGGTACACTAGGCACATGCATAACAACCATATGTGTGCGACATGGTGATCTCATATCAAGATAAACAGCGCATGACCTCGCAGGTGGGGCCCAGTTAGAATTTTCTTCAGGTCGAGTAGCTCATCCCGTTCAAAGGGTCACTGAATAAGGTTTGTTTAAGGGTGTTGAACGAAACACACGTGTTTCCACGGGTGAATTATTCAAGCACCAAACAATTCCTCTCAACACATGGCTATGATGTTAGCCAACTACTTCTGCTCGTGATCAGAGATGCACATATCGTCAGCCACCAGGGGATATGCTTAACTAGTTAAGGTCAAACAACTAGCAAGTAAATCTGTGGTATTGAGCAGAATATTTGCTGTAGTCTATCATTTATGCCAAGACAAAACAATATACATGATAACATTTCCAATTAATTAAGATTTGAAGCCATGAAAGCCACTGCCTGGTATTACATCAGGGCAATCAGAATATTTGCTGTAACCCATTTTTTATATCAAGACAAAACAACGTACATGACAACACTTCTAATCGGTTACGATGAGAAGCCATGAAAGCCATATTATTATTGTTATTATTATTATTATTATTATTATTATTATTATTATTATTATTATTATTATTGATAGTAGTAGTAGTAGTAGTAGTAGTAGTAGTAGTAGTAGTAGTAGTAGTAGTAGTAAGGTAGCGAGCTGCTAGAATCATTAGTACACCGGGCGAAATGCTAAGCGTTATTTCGTCTGTCACTACGTTCTGAGTTCAATTTCTGCGGAGGTCGACTTTGCCTTTCTTCCTTTCGGAGTCGATAAATTAAGTACCAGTTAAGTACTGGGGTCGATCAACTCGACTATCCCCCTCCAACAAATTTCAGGCCTTGTATCTATAGGAGAAAGGGCTATTATTATTATTATTATTATTATTATTATTATTATTATTATTATTATTATTATTTTATGTTTGACTTTTGCTTTCCATTCGTACAAGTTGGATCCAAGTCTCACCCAGAGACCTCAAGAGACAACAAGTTAGAAGTTCATGTAGGTGTTATGCCTAGGGTACCATATATTTGGATTTGTACAGTTTTGTTCAAGTGAATGTTTAAGAAACCATAAGAAAATTATGCGTTTGCTTTAAAATTTGAGATCACATAGACAGTATTTTATGTAGGATATGGGCAGTCACCATGAGCACTATCTTTTGAACTTCAGCCATTTTGGGGTTTCCTG
>NC_068985.1:71288964-71291246 GCF_001194135.2 Octopus bimaculoides
GTGTGTGTGTGGCGTTTTAAACTTATGAATGGTTCACTGTCTGTGTTTGTTCACAAAATGAAAATTATTATTATAATTATTATTATTATTATTATTATTATTATTATTATTATTATTATTATTATTATTATTTCATACACAAACAACAGATTAAGCTGTTGGAAAAGAAAACATCCTAACTTCGGACTACAAGTAACCTTAGATGTCAAGAACCCTCCTAATTATCTTAGCTGTCCCTAACAACATTGCTTTCAGAGCTCTACAAAACTAGGTCTTATGCCTATTTCCTCTTTCCATATTTAGGGACCGTTCCTAATGTACCTATAACTATTGAGATACATTTTACCCTCACTTTCCATAGTCTCTGTAACTCAGTGGCTAGGTCCTTTGCCATTTTCTCTATACATCACATGTTGACTTTCTCATCATTTATCTGACACTCGCTATTCTTTCATCTTCTGCTACTAAATCAGGCCTTCTAGCTTCTATTATTCTGTCCGCCTGAATCCTAAAGTCCCACAACATCTTATATTTCTTACTTTCTAGTACTTTACTAGATTCATCTAGTTTATTTTTATTTTTGCATACTGTAACTCGTACTTCGATATTGTCCCCCATATCTTGGGACCTTGTGGCCGATAAAAGAATTTATTATTATTATTATTATTATTATTATTATTATTATTATTATTATTATTATTATTGAGGCAGCGAGCTGGCGGAATCGTTAGCACGCCAGACAAAATGCTTAGCGCCATTTCGTCCGTCTTCACGTACTGAGTTCAGGATATTGTAGCTGTAACTTATAAGTATAACTTATTATTATTATTGTTGTTGTTGTTGTTGTTGTCGTTGTTGTTGTCGTCGTCGTCGTCGTCGTCATCATGATCATGATGATATTATTTCCGAAATTGAAAATACTCGAAGAGTTAATCTGGGATTTCGACTTTTGTATATATAATCAACACAATATAATAAAATAATTTTCCCTCCTGTTTGATGATGATGATGATGATGATGATGATGATGATGATAAAACCGATGAGGAGGTGAGGGAGATTATCGATTTCGAGCATAGACACAATGACACAGTTTTTGATAGAGGATTTTAGTCGATTATATCGACCCAGTACATAATTGGTATTCCATTTTATCGGCCCCTTGGAGGGGATGATAGACAAATTCTTCTATTATAATTCCAATTACATCTAAAATGCTTTGTAGGAATATAAATCGAAATCCGCTTCTGCCAGTATTTGACTGGTGCTTTAATTCTATCTATTTCGAACGATGAAAGCAAAATTTGTAAAGGAAAATTGTAAAGGGTCGGAACTGAACGCTACAAGACTAGATTTATTTATTTATTTATTTTAGTTATTCGTAATTTCTTATTTATTTATTTATTCATTCATTTATGTCAAGCGATCTAACCGTACTGTCATCAACAATCTTGACGACGATGATGATGATGATGATGATGATGATGAGGGGGAGGAGGAGGAGGAGGATGGTGACGGTGAGGATGACGATGATGATGATGGTGAAGATGATGATGATGCTGAGACGACAACGGTGATGATGATGATGATGATGATGACGATGACGGTGATGATGACGATGATGATGACGATGATGATATTAAGGGTGCGCGTGATGAAGATCATCATCACCATCATCGTCATGAGCAAGGAGACGATTATAACAATGGTCGTGACGATCATGATAGTGGTGTTTATAGTGGTGGGGGCGGTGACGTTGGTGGTGCTGGTGCTGCTGCTGGTGCTGGTGATGGCTGTGGCGGAGATGGTGCTGGTGTTGATGATGATCATGATGAGATTAGGATCGTGCTCATGATCAAGTTAATCATGATGATAACATTAATAAAAGAAAATATTCATATATGCACACATATAGACAAATATATACGCGTGTGTGTGTACAAATATATATGTATGTATGTATGTACGTATGTATGTATGTATGTATGTATGTATGTATAGGGAGAACAAAATCAAAATCGCCGACATTTTAAAATATTCATTTCCGTGTCTTTATGAACACTTCCAAAGTAAACAGATTATTTCATTCCAATATATTTATTTCAACATCAAAATTTTCTTTTATATCTTTTAGTTCGTTCATGTTATCTAAAGTTCTTTTATTTTGTTCATGATGTCTAAAGAATGAGTCATCGAAGAAAGAAAAGAAAAATACGAGTCGCGATAATAACAAACTTTAAAATTTTTCTGTCTGTGACATATATGCATTTATATGTATGTATG
>NC_068985.1:71291734-71292786 GCF_001194135.2 Octopus bimaculoides
ATATATATATATATATATATATATACACACAGACATGAGTGTGTGTCTGTAGGTGTGAATGGGTGGGTGTGTTCGAATGCGTTTGTACTCAACGAGTAGAACATCAGTTCCGTTGTCAGAACAAAATAAATTATAATGCATACGTACATACATACATACATACATACATTCGCACACAAGTATGCACACAATCACACGCGTACATATACACATATTCACAAATATATACACAATCATATATATATATATATATATATATATATGGGAGAACACACACACACACACACACACACACATATATACACACATGCGCGTGTGTGTTTGTGTTAGTTCTGGTACGATCCTCTGCCATTTCTCTCACACTATTTCACTTAACTGTTTGTTAGCTGATGATGTTAGATACTTTCGATCCTTCTTCCTGACTTTAACCGTGTACTTGAGATGATTTCTGCATTTACACCACTGTGTGTTTATGTGTTTGTATGCTTATATATGAATGGCATTGTGCTAATGGTAAATTTTTTCAACTTTTCAATCTAATAGCTGATAAGGATAAGAATGAAAAAAAAACGCAGAAATCCAACTTTGCTCTTAATGCACCTTTTCACCATAGTAGAAACGCATTACATATTGAATGTTCTTCCAATATCTATCAAGTGTGTTCTTCAATTGATTGGTTGTCTTCGACTCAGCAACCTCCTTTAGTTAATTAATTGATTCCAGTTTGTATGGATCCTGTCTGAGGCGGTTTGCAGTCTCTTTCTAAGCTTGTTTGTTGCATCGCTTCATAAATAACTTAGGTGAATGGCCTCTTGTTGGTCACAATGATGGATGTCATTCCAAAATGGCATTTTGTAAATGCACATGTATATGCTTATATATATGTATTTAGGTATGTATATAAATATACACAAAGAAAGAGAGAGAGAGAGAGTGAGAGAGAAGGATCTATATTCATGATTATCTAATGTATATATGATAGATATATGTATATATATATGCATATATATATATACATACGTATATATATATATATATATATATATATATAT
>NC_068985.1:71293882-71315963 GCF_001194135.2 Octopus bimaculoides
ATATATATATATATATATATAAACAAAAAGTGAAAATAATCAGATGAACATTCATGTATACGCGTATAGATATTTATATATTTACAGAACAGATTTATATGCAGTGCAAAAAATGCAGAAAACTAAGGGAAGAGTGCACGGTATTTCAGGTCCTACAGCTGTTTCAGGGAGGTCGGAATTACGTAATAGTTGTAATGTTGGCAGATGGCGTGTGCAAAAAGTCATGGATAAGCAACCAGAAGTGGATGTATATAAACATTACTGTAAACCCGGCCTCCGTATTCAGGATTGAAATATCGGCATCTGACATTTCAGGGAGAAGAGAAGTGCTGGAGCAGAGGAATGGCATGAAGTAATAGGGAGACAGAGCAGCGAAAGGGAGGGAGTGAGTGACCAAGAGATTGAAAGTAGTAGAAGAGGTGAATCGAGAGATGAGTGGGATGTCTTCGTGTGTGTGTGTGTGCACTCACACACACACTCACACACACACACACACACACACAGAATATTACATACGTGAACATTATATCTTTTTTGCAGTTTCTGCGGCACATTGAAAGTGTATCAAGCCGTAACCAAGATTTGGCGCTTCCTTGCTCTCGTTTGCAAATTTATTTTTCAGATCCCCCGCTGATGTTACTTTATTTGAAATATAGATTCCTTATAAAGTTGTTTTTTTTTTAAGTAGGCTTGACACATAATTTTTAAAAGAATAGTTAAGAAACATTAAAGTACGGAAGAAAATATTCTTTCGGATATCGGATTTTCAAAGAATAGACTTGAAATATAGAATTTTAGGGAACAGTTTTAAGATATGATTGTAACGAGAATAATTGTAAGTAACAATGGGATTTCGTTTAGTGAGCGAGATGTATGCTAAGTCAGCATTTAAGATGTGTGTTCAGGAAGCACAGAATGACCTGTAAAGATGAGCAAAGTGTTGCCATAGAACTAAGAATTCCGAAGCATTGCAATCCCTCGTGGGTATTTATATTGCGGCAAATTTCGATGCCATTTTGAGACCGTATATCTTACACACGTTAGAATAAACATACATACATTCACAACATGCAAACACACACACACACACACATACACACATACACAGAGTATAACAGTAATTCATAACCGTTTCTGTTAATTAGATACACGTAACTGCTGAAATCATTCAAAAGAATTCATTTAGATTCCTTAAATTATCTGTAGGCTCTGATACATAGATGGCCATTTAAGACAAACTATTTTACCGATTTTTTTGTGTGTGTGTTTTATTTTTTTTTTCCATCATTAAGTTCAAAGGTAAACCGTTAATCTTCTGCAATATTGTTAATACCTAAATATTTTACCTAGTTAATTAACTTTTCGCATTTAACGTTAGAACTTGTCGTAAACTGAAGCAGCCTGGATTTCATATTATTGATCTAATACCTCAAAAACTGATGTGCGTTTGTAGTATATAATTTACTATTATCCAATTAAATGTCATCTGATTTGTGCCTTCTTCACTTGATTATAATATTTTCCTGGTTTCACCATTTGACATTCAAGAACATGATATTTCGTTTTATTTCTTTATGTGCTATACAAAGATTACAAATTTGATTCTGCAGTTCATATGATAATTCAGACACTCAACTAAATTGTCCATCTATGAGGTCATATTATTTACGAATGATGAAGAATTTAATTATTCTTCATCTTGTCCACCATATACTTCTTCCTGCGCTAGAACTCGAAAAATCCTGGTTCACTCTTCAAAAACCCTCCCTAAAATCATTCTCAGATAGCCACATTACCTTTATAGTTCCGATCAATTTCCAGAAGTTAACACTACAGCGCCTCTACACAAGCAGTTAACTCATCTTGGTTCTTTGGAAATCTGTGATATGAAGGACACAGTTTATCAAAAAAATGTCTGGAAATTATTCAAACCTGCAACTCCATTGACAGTGTCACATAAATTAAGTCTAAGCCTGTGTCTTTTGCGGTGCTATAGAGTCGCTTTAGGAAAATCATAATCTTTTTTTTAATCCTGTTTTCTTTCAAGTATTGCATTGAAAAACACGACTTTGTATGCGGCATAGATGTCCATCATATGTTAATTCTAAATTTGTACCAACTTTGAATGTCCCATGTCACAATAGAATTATACAAGTTGGGAAATTTCACCAAATGCTGCTTTCAAGCAACCTGTTTGAACAAGTTGTTTTGTTTTGTTTTGCTTTTGCTGTTTTTGTTTTTGTTTTGTTTTTGTTTTTTTTTGTTTTTTGTTTTTTTTGTTTTTCATTTATAGTCGTAAGTTTATGAATCATAATTGATATATCAGATTGATGGGAATTATACTTCTTCTTGCTTTGTTTCCCATGGTGTTTTCTGTGTGATACGCAAAGTCTTTACACAACTTATAAGAGCGTAGAATGTATTCTAAGCTAAGACGATTTCTTTTTTTTTACTTTTCAATCTTATACGACATATCTGTGAATAATCAATTAATGTAAATAATATTATACACAGCTAAAAAAAAAATTCAACCTGTCTTGTGCCGTCATTTTCCAGTGAAATGCAGCATCAAGTAAAATAGGGGCATGGCTGACATCATCATTTTAAAGTAATCTAGCTCACTTTAATGGCTCAGTGTTTTCACTGTTGCTTTCTTCTCCAGCAAGCTACCTTTTAAAATATTTTTGTGAGGGGAATACGATCTGACATGTTTAGATATTTGATACTCTTTTACTCTTTTACTTGTTTCAGTCATTTGACTGCGGCCATGCTGGAGCACCGCCTTTAGTCGAGAAAATCGACCCCAGGACTTATTCTTTGGAAGCCTAGTACTTATTCTATTGGTCTCTTTTTGGCGAACCGCTAAGTTACGGAGACGTAAACACACCAGCATCGGTTGTCAAGCGATGGTGGGGGGGGGACAAACACACACACACACACATATATATACATATATACGACAGGCTTCTTTCAGTTTCCGTCTACCAAATCCACTCACAAGGCTTTGGTCGGCCCGAGGCTATAGTAGAAGACACTTGCCCAAGGTGCCACACAGTGGGACTGAACCCAGAACCATGTGGTTGGTAAGCAAGCTACTTACCACACAGCCACTCCTGCGCCTATAGTGATATTTATATGATAAGATATGCAGATTATCATTTTTTTTCTACATATATTGTTATCAAATATACTACCCACAATAAAATATTCACCAATCACTATTCAGACGGGGAAAGGAAATTACTGAAACTACAGACTTTGATTTCTCGCTGTCCATTCTAATCTAACATCGATGCCTAATCTATTAGGAGACAGGAGGCAACTGAAAGAGCATTAAACTACATATTAAGCTGCTTAATTCAGGCCAACTGTGCAATTTCTAATTAAAGACGTTCATGCAAAGCCTGGTCTACATTCCAAACAACAGTGAGTTAAATTTTCAATAGATAAAGACTTACATTCCAAACAACAGTGAGTTAAATTTTCAATAGATAAAGACTATCTCACACTAAAACTTATGCTAACCACTCTACTTGATCTACACAAGCCACCGTGTATACATCGACGTCCTCACACAGAAAAGAAAAACAAGTAACACTAGGCAATGAGAATCACGTGGCATACAAAAACAGCCTTGCTGTCTATGTGAGCTTAACTCATTTTGATTAAATTAAAATTATAAACTATTATCACAATTAAAATACACAGTGCAGCTTTTTGTATGCGTATGAGCGCTTGGTGACCTTTTTTGCTCACTGAATTTAAACTTAAATATACACATTGTTCTCTATGAATACTTTAATATATATGTTCATGCCTAAGAGATCAAAGATGTCCATGACCTTCAAATGAGTATTATCTATAGCCAGCCCAAGCTGCGCGTTCATAACTTCACAACCTATAATCACAACGCTCTATAAATTATATGTGCTAATATGATAATGAAGTGTTATTAGAATAGCAATTACTTCAGTGTGTGAGAGAGGCCAATATTATCATTCACATTTTATGGAAGGATATATATGCTAATACTCACAACCTTTGATTCAAGTATAATAATTTAAAAAGAACAGCCTGCCTCATTGCCTCCGCTATATCTGCCTCATTGCTGTACCTGCCTCATTGCCCCCGCTATACCAAGTAAACTCAACAATGCTGATACAAGAATCACATTGTAACAGTTCGGAAGGTCATGCTTCATGCACCTGCGTAATTCCTTAATATTTTATGTCTGTCTCGCCTCAAAGTCGAGTGCAAGCTGATGTTACTAATGGTAAATTTTATATTTGAATATTTAATATATCAAATATAGAGAATAGTTGTTGACGAGACAAAGCATTATCGGTCAACAACCGATAGTGGTTAGCTCTCTTCAGGTCTGTTATTAAGAACAGACCTTTTAAGGTCTGTTCTTAATAAAGAAATAGCTATAGAGAATTCTAGAGTAAAGAGAAAGGTCGTCGGAGCCTAGAAGAGGTATTTAGGAAAGGTATAGCATCTGATATTCTGATGTCGTGACTGGCCGTTGACCAATTTTTCAACGCTAAGCACGAAAGTTACGTTGTCAGAGATAGAGCGCGTGCTCTGGTTGTAGAGGTGCAAAGTGTCAACAAGCGGATCGTGTAGCTTCTCTGTGGCACTTTGCCTGACTCTTTGGGGCGGACGGAGAACAGCAGACTGGGGTGGCATTTATTGTCTACCTCGACTACTTGCCTCGGATCTCGGCTATAGATGAGGAGTTCTGCAAAAAGCCGATAACAGGGGGCCAGAAGGAATTGGTGTTTCAGGATAAACTCTACAGACCTGGTAGTGCAGTCAGCCAAGCCTGCTGAACTTGTATGGTGCCCGAGCATTGCTGATTGGGGAGTTATGTCGAACAGATGCTATTGCATGAAGGGTGGATCTGGTTATCAGCTGACTCCATTAGATTACATCACCGCCTTCCTTTCGCCCGGTAGGTGTATTGAAGAAGGTTGAATGGTGGATGAGACTCAAAAGTTGAAGACAAACACTTTCTATTTCGGCTAAAACCTCATCGTGTTTTTGAAAGTAAAGTTGTGAGATGAGTGGGAGAGGTTGCACCTTTGTTGAAAGATGAATGAATGTGGCTAGCGTGGCCTAAGAGAACGAACCTGCTCTAAGCTGACCCATGTAGAATGGATAGAGAACGGATGGAAGAAACGGCTTCCCAGTGGTACCCTTGGTGGTTGGGGTAATGCTGAATATTTGAGATTCTTCAGTTACCCCTGGATGGTACACCACTTAATGGAGAATTTTGTTGTAAGAGTTTTCTTCTTAAGCAGTAGTAGTAGTAGTAGTAGTAGTAGTAGTAGTAGTAGTAGTAGTAGTAGTAGTAGTAGTAGTAGTAGTAGTAGTAGTTATAAAGGCTTGTACTGGCAGAATCGTTAGCACGCTGGTCGAAATGCTTAGCAGCATTTCGTCGGTCTTCACGTTCTGAGTTCAAATTCTGCTGAGGTTGACTTTGCCTTTCATCCGGTTTAGATAGATAAAATAAGTTCCAGTTGAACACTGGGGTCGATGTAATCGATTTGGCTCCTTAGCTCCGATCTTGCTGGCCTTGTGTGAAAATTTGAAATGAATATTATCATGGTTATTATTATCGTTTCTAATATAAGAACAACGCCAGAAATTTGTGGTGGGAGGGTGTTGGTTGATTCTATTTGCATTAGCATATGACTGGTACGTCATTTTATCGATCCGAAAGGATGAAGGGCAAAGCCAGCATCGGTCGAATTTGAACACAGAACATGAAATGTTGGGAAAAATGTTCGGAAAAAATGCCGCTAAACATTTTTCGGCGAATAGTAATAAACAAATATATTTTTTATTAATAGAAACTTGCCAAAAAATATTGATTTCAAATACTGGCACAAGGTCAGCTGGTTTGGGATAGAGGATAAATCTATTACATCGTCTCCACTGGTACTTATTTTATCGACCCAGAAAGGATAAAAGTAAACCTCGGTGGAATTTGAACTCAGAACGTAAAGCATTTTTGCTGAGCTAGCTAACGATTCTCCCAGCTCGCCGCCTTTAACTTGGGTAAAATATTAATAGTTAATAATAATTACTTCCATTAGAAACATTGAAATGAGAAATGCGTACCCCCATCTCCACTATTGGTCTAGAGATGTAATCTTGAAGAAAATAGTCTTATAGGCATGAAAACAAAAATTGTCCTAAGTTATAGTCTTGAAAAGAATAGTTTTGAGATTCTGAGATGGAGATATAGTCAGAACAGAATTGCAAGACGAGTGTTTTTGCTGCAAAAGTTATTTCTAGTATTCCAAGAATAACATTAGTCAATCCTGGGCTGCATCTAAAGTATATTTTAGGCTCTTCAAGATCTTGTGAATGATCGCAACGAGGTGTTTATTTTGATGGAAAGCTTCAATCTTCTGAGATTTCCTTCTTCCCGCCCATGTTTTTGCCGGCAGTTATCAAATTACACATGTTAAAGATAAACATCAACAATATTAATTTCACGAGACGCGGGCGGCCTGCGTATTTCATGGGCGTAGCACAGTACCTTCTTCCTGATTAAACCATTAAAATAAAATAAAAACCAACAAGGAGGGCTATATGGGATCGCTCTACTTGCAAGAAATAGCAGTTAAATTTCCTTCAAATCCCACCTTGCTGTCTTTAAGGAAAATGGACACTGGACAATGTAGCTTCTGATATACTGAAAAGGGTGGATTGATCATGGCTAGAATGCATTTGATCGTAGATCTGCTCGACCATGGCTAAACTAGAGCTAAACATTAACAACAACAGCTGCAAAGAAAATTTGTCTAACTTATTTGATGATAACACTTCCTATTCTTTGAACCTGAAGTTAACTGCCAAATTTTCTTCTTATCACACCCTGCTGTCAGGAAAGTGGAAGGACTTTGTGATTAATGATGTAGTCCCGAGTATATGATCCTGCAAAAAAAAAAAAAGATGGGATGGCGATGACTGTAATGCCTTTATTAAAGCTCAGCCCGATCAGGTCTTACAACAATAACACCGCGCGGTTTTATTCGAATTTCGCAACATCTTCACACTTTATCATCAAAAGTGTCGAATATACTCCTTTACTTGTTTCAGTCATTTGACTGTGGCCATGCTGGAGCACCACTTTTAGTCGAGCAAATCGGTCCCAGGACTTGTTCTATCGGTCTCTTTTGCTCAACCGCTAAGTTACGGGGACGTAAACACACCAGCATCGGTTGTCAAGCGATGTTGGGGGGACAAACACAGACACACAAACATATACACAAACATACATACACACACACACACACATATATATATAGATATATACGACCGGCTTCTTTCAGTTTCCGTCTACCAAATCCACTCACAAGGCTTTGGTCGGCCCGAGGCTATAGTAGAAGACACTTGCCCAAGGTGCCACGCAGTGGGAATGAACCCGGAATCATGTGGTTCGTAAGCAAGCTACTTACCACACAGCCATGATTTCAATTTTTTTTTGGCACAAGACCAGCAATTTCGAGGGACTGATAAGTCGATTACATTGACCCAGTACTCAACCGGTACTATTTTATCGACCCCAAAAGGATGAAAGGCACAGTCTATCCTGGTAACATTTGACTCAGAACACGAAGACAGACGAAATACCACTAAGCTTTATTTCCGGCGTGCTAACGCTTCTGCCACGTCGCCGCCTTAATCTTCGTTATAATACTAGTGAAGTTTAAACAGTGTTTCGGCAAAAGACCTCGATAGAATAAGGACAAGGTTTTAAAAAATAAGTCCTGGGGTCGATTTGTTCAGCTAAGACCCTCCAGAGTGGTGCTCCAGTATGACTGCAGACAAATGACTGAAACAAGTAAAAGAATAAAAGAACTCCCAAGTAAATTTACTTCGCAGGCGTGGCTGTATGGTAAGAGACTTGCTTCCCAACCACATGGTTCTGGGTTCAGTCCCACTACATGATACCTTTGACAAGTGTCGTCTAACTACGGTCCCGAGACTACCAAAGCCTTCTGAGTGAATTTGATAGACAGAAACTGAAAGAAGCCCGTCGTGTGTGTGTGTGTGTGTCCTACAAATACCTGACAACCGGTGATGGTGTATTTACGTCCTCTTAACAAGTGGTTCGGCAAAAGAGACCGATTGAATAAATACCAGACTTAACAACAATTAAGTACTGGGGTCGGTTCATTCGATCGATTAAAAATTATTCAAGGCAGTGCTCCAGCATGGCTGCAGTCTAATGACTGAAACAAATAAAAGATAAAAGATAGCATTTGCTTTAATTTTGTGTTCTTCGCAAATTACACGGTTTCTGGTTGAGAATTTCAATGAGTGAGGTGAGTTCCTGCAACCACTGCTACTGCCACTATCGGTCCAATTCCTGTTTCTCTTCATGAATGTATACAATACTATGTCTTTTGCGGAGTTAACAGAAACATTATAGCTTTGTACTACAATCATTTAGAACTACTGAAGGAATTCTTTTGTGAATTTGATCATTATACTTAATTTAATATTAATCATATTTCCTAAGGAAATAATTATATAACTGAAACTCCTCGGAAAGTCACTTGTGATACGTTGTCGCCATAATCAGAAATAACAGTGAAATGATCTTACCTGTTTTAAGAGTTTTACATCACTTTTCGTTTCGATGTCCTACGATTCAACCTCCTAATTGTTTCTCTGTTTGTTTGTTGTTTTTCTGTTTTTGTTTTGCTTCGTTGTTTTTTTTCTTTTGTTTTTTCAATATTGCATTTTGTGGACAATAGCGTCGTTGGTTATCGGTTATCGTTTACCAGCAAGCTAATCACTGATTCACAATACATACATACATACATACATACATACATACATACATACATACATACATATATATGTATACATTATAATTAGTAAATTAAGCACGATTAACACATTTAATGTGGAGAACACGATTAATTTAATCAATCGAAACTATGCTTTATCGAAGAGAAGTAAACACTGTTGATCAGTGCATTAAAAAGCTAATTAGGAATAATTAGGTGATGAGAAAAACACAACATTAGTCAATTACTAATATTATCTATACTATGCGCTACAGTTTATGTGAAACGTTTTGTAGAAACGTTTTCCTGAATATCGAACACTATCGAAGACATAGTTCATTATACACACACAAGCAAGTGATATATCTTACGTAGAGCAGTTGACTAATAAACTATGGAACAAAATCAAAGATATAATCCATTAAACGCAACGTATATAGTATTAAGACAATGACCGATAAACTATGGAAGCAAACCAAAAATATAACCTATTATAAATGCAGCATTTATATTATTAATATTTAAACAAAATGAAGTATCGCATATCTCTATCTCTGTTATAGTTTGTTTTCAGCTAGTATACGTCGTGCACTTTTTCTGTTATGAAATTAAGTGCAGTGTACTAAAATTAGTTAAAGTATTAAGATTAGTTAACGTATTACGGTGACTGAAAATCATATGTAAATGATATCTATGGTTTCCTTCCATAGTTATGACTATTTACTTCTTAGCATAATGAAGATACTAATCTTGAAATATGAGGTAAAAGAAAAGATCCATTCTGCAAGCATTGCTGAGCAGCTCTATGCACCCTGAACCACATTTTGATCGGATGAACCACATTTTGACTAGGAAAAGACTGATACTCATGGAGACATGACAAGGTTCTTGCAATAATTACCAAGTAGACTGATCTGCAAAGGGTGAAGGCTAATAAACACCAGTCACCACCAAAGGGTATCAAATTCCTAAAGGAAGGTGACAACGTCCCCAAGGTGAAAGCAATGGAAGGGAAAACGTTTTTTTTTTATTTTACGTTCAGCCTCAGACTGGGTGGTGCAAGTAGACCTAAGACGTAGAGTTGTCTTACCAGAAGAAATAGTGGTAACATCACTCCGACCAGACATGATCCTGCTCTCAAGGAATACAGAAACAATCATTGTGATCGTACTCACAATGTTCTGGGAGGACAGACTCGATATTTCCCACCAGGTAAAGAAATCGAAATATCAGGACCTTCTCAAGGGCTCGCACGCAGCCTCATTCCCCATTGAAATCAGTTGTCACGCCTTTCCATCTTGGTCAGTGCGGCGCTATTTCCTGCAGATGTGTGGAACCTAGACAACTGAAGAAAGCCATCAAGGATGTAGGCACGGCAGCTGAAACTAACTCAAGGATTAGGTTTATCCGTGGAAAGAAAAGCCTACGGAAAAGACCACGATAACTTCGGGCAATAATGTCATGCAAAAACGCACACATTACAGTAAGTGATTCTTTTTTTACTTTCTTTTTCTGGTCCATAGAATTATATTCAAGGTGGTTCCGTAATTCATACGTGCCATCCTTGCTACATTCACCCATCTTTTATTGAAACATTCACTAGTCAAAACTTCCCTCTCTACTTTAATCTTCGTTTTCAAGTGATACTTGAAGAAGTTGAAAGCATTTGAGCAGGTCTTTGAGGCATTTGCAACCCCTCCTATAACTATTTCTGCCCACATAGTCTAGATGCGTGTCCAAGGTACCATCCAACCCCCAACTAAAAGTAAAGGATGAGATGTTCCTAGGAATATTTCCAGACGTCGAAAAATAAATGCGGCCGACCTGTTAAAGGCGGTGCATAGATTGATATGAGTTGAAAAGCACACCCGTTGCTGCCGTCGACATCCAGGACAACCAGTCTACCCTCCGGGTCTACGAATATTGTCTTTACTTCGAGATTCAGATTCTTGCGAAAAAGTACCGCCGTGCCACTTCCGCTCATTCTCGGCAGGCAGGGAGTAAAATAAATGTTAAACTGTCCGCCAAACATGGACTTTAGGGCCCGTGGATTATGTAGTTTGGTCTCACTTATGGCTATGATTTCTAACTCGTGTGACTTTATGTCATTTAAGAGGTACCCTTGTTTCCAAGGGGACCCCAAGTCACGCGTATTCATACAACCAATCTTGATCATAATCCTAATGAGTTAAAACACAAATGAAAGGAACAGAGAGTTACTTACTGCTCGAAAGTTTTTGTTGTCTCCTCCTTCAGTTTGTCCTCGAGGAGATCACAATAAAGCTTTTTTGAAAGATATTTCTGGCATTCACCAATCGCACCGGGGTAAATGCATTTTAGTGTGTAGTGCAGGCTTGGTGAGATGTGTAATATTTTGATGTGTTCTGGTGGTGTTGTGTGTGGGTGGTTGGTTGTTTTTATGCCATCTTCTGTTAAGTTTGTTTTTAAGTTGATGTATTCCATCAAATCTGTTTTAAGTGTTTATGGCTGTGTGGATGGTTGCTGAATATGTTTGTGTGTTGTTGGTGTTGCTGTTGCTGTTGTTTGTGTTAGGGTTCGAAATGTCTTCGGGATTTGTATATATCCCTGCTTTGTTTGCGTTTGCTTTTGGTTTGATTCTTTTTTTGCTCCTCTTCCTCCGTTTTTCTGGTTATTTGCCATTCCTCACTGCTTTCGTCTTACGACGAAATTTCTGAGGTATCGGAAGGGGCTAAGGGCATATTGTAAGCGTCGATGTGCGTTTGTGTAAGTGACTGTGTCGTTGTTTTCGTTGATGTTGTTTGTTCATTGTTTGTGTGTGGTGTATGTGATATAGGGGAAGGGGAATCAGTTTTTGTATTGTCTTTTGGTTTTTCTGTTTCTTTAGTTCTTGCTGTTGTTTTTCTAGGTGTTGTATGTTCATTTGTTGGTGTGTTTCTTTTGTCGTACTCCCTTTGCTTGTCTTCTGTGCTGATGGTGTGGGTAGTAAGGGTTCTTTTTCCCTTTCATTTTTTCTTTGTTGTGGTTGTTGTTGTTGTTCTTGCTATTTTTGTTGTTCTTTCGCTGTTGAGCACTTAGTTTTTAGGTGCTCTTCGCTGCCACACAAGTAACAGCGAAGCCTCCGACCTTTTACCACAACGTATAAGTTATGGCTGTCTGGCAGTTCAATTTGGTGTGGGATGCTATTGATTGAGTCCTGATCTATTTGCATCAGCGACTGAATAGTTTTTCCCGACCGCAAGTGGAATCACTCAGGTGAAGCGTATAGGCAAAGGGGTAAACGCTTAGGACCCAAAGATACTTGCTGACGATACGGAATTGTTTCCAGCATTGCAATGGATTTAGAAGAGCTGGCAAGACCTCTGAGTAACTCCTGTAGTTTCTGCTTGGGTCAAAGCATCTCTGGTGTTTATTTCACCAAGCTTTCAATTTAGAAAAGATAGAAACTGTCCAAGAAAAGGATATAGTTTATGAAGGTATCCTTTCCCAAAGCTGCACCTTCAGTACCAATTATATGAGCTTTAACACGTCAAGAACCAAGCACTTCAGAAAGCATTAAAACGCCAGCCATATAAAAACCAATACTAAAGTTAGTGCTAACGTATTTAATGCAGGTGATATTGAATACGTTATTGGCGAGGAAAATCAATATCAGTCAATGACTACAGAAAAAGGATGATTACAACTGAAGCACGTTTGATCATAGATCCGATGAATTAAACTCCTCTGAAGACTAAACAGCAACAACAACAACAGATGTAGTCAAAGAAGGAGTCTTTTTGTTGTCGTTCGACTTACTAAAAGCAACAGTCAAATCTCTCTCTTTCTCTCTCTCTCTCTCTCTCTCTCTCTCTCTCTCTCTTTCTGAATACAACCTCCAACCTTAAATGTTCTAATCACGCTACGCCTGAAAAAAAAACATGGTTTGTTGCGACTGGAATGCTTTTGCTCTCAGGATCAACGTCGACTGGAGCTACACACAAAATAACATTGAAAACAACATTTTCACCATAGAATGAAACTGTTGAATATGTGGACGTTAATATTCATTGCTTCTAATCTGACTTTTGACATTTCCACTAAAATAATGATTACTCACCAACGGTTGGTGCTACATCACTCACATTATAAGACAATAAGTCGATACGCTGTATTTGTCAAAGGGTGAACTCTGTTAAATTAACAGTAACTAACAACTGTAAAACCACTGAGAGTGATGGACCACTATCTCTTGTCACAGAATCCTTCTAGGAGCGGGACATTCTGATGTAAACTTGTAGTTTCACGTTATTACTGGTCATCTCACTTCGACAGCCACTAGGTGCAAACCATAGACACTCAGAGAGTGGTATACTGGTATATGTGTTGTACAAGCATTTATCAATATAATCCAGTGATGTACAGATATCTTCATGGTCACAACATTTGTCATTCCTTCAAGTGAAAACGCTAAGGCGATGGAAGAGTGGTGATATTTGCAGGCCTAATCTGTGAGAAGGTTCAACTTCAATTCAAAAACGTTAGAAACTTTAATCGGGCAACTTCTTATCCCACAACCCGACCTGACCAATCCAGTGGAAATTAGAATTTGTTTCATATCTTCTATGGCTCAAATTATGCATGTCTGCACCGGAACAGTCATCTGAGTGGTCATGGACTGAAATTCAGACACACCATTGACAACGAAGGCAGACAAGGAGACACTAACCATCTGTGAAGATAGGTTAGACATATGTATATAAACAGGACAAGAGGAGACACATGGGACAGAGAGTCATTGATGAGCTCACAGAATGTGTGACTAAAGAATTTTGACAGACAAATAAAATAAAAATGATGATTAAAAATTAAAATGAAGATCAAATAAATAGCGCATGTGTTTAATTAACGAAGAATTATCATCACCAAGTATAGCAATATCTGTTTCAGCACACGATTTCACATCAAGAATCTCACAAAATAAATAAACAAATACATAAACGTGTGTGTGTGTATACATATGTGTATGTATGTATGTATACATACATACAATTTAACATTACTCTGAATAATTATTCAATATGTTTCAGTGGAGTCAGCTCCCCTCCATCAGACAGACTGACGAAGGTGAATCTTTGAAGTTGCTGTCAAACATTTTCTTGTAAAAGAAAAGATAGGTAGATAGATAGACAGACAGACAGACAGACAGACAGACAGACAGACAGACAGATAGATAGATAGATAGATAGATAGATAGATAGATAGATAGATAGATAGATAGATTGATTGATTGATAGATATGTTAGAAATTTATAATATAAATCGAAAATTCTCAAGTAGTGAGATATTTTGCTTTTTCGATTTTCTATACTTCAGCGAAAGGTACGTTTTTAGCCAACTGTCTCTTTCTTTTATATTTCTTTTACTTTTTTCATTCATCAGTGTACAGCCATACAGTTCAATCAACAAAATCCACTCACAAAGCTTTAGTCTGCTCGAGGTATTAGTAGAAGACATTTGTCCAGGGTGCCACGCAGTGGTACTGAATCCAGAGCCATGTGGTTGGGGAGAAAACTTCTTACCACATAGCCACGCCTACGCTTGTATTGAAATTCAATTCTTTTATTTCTAATGTACGTGGTATTGAAGTACCACAAATATACACGTATTTTAGTTTTAGATAAAGGCTTAGAGACTTGGGAATAGCTTTCTTGTGCGAGTGCAGTGAGTTAAAATCTCTACATACCGGACTCCAGTAGGTTTCAGGCGTAACCAAGACAGAATGTGCACCGTTTCGAGACTTTCTTCTGGGCGGCTGTATAGCGCATTGGCCTCCATCTCACTGATGAGAGGCTCCGACCTTCTGGATCGATTGACTTATTCGATCTTAAGCTCATTTCAGGATCATCGCCACCATTCAAATTGAGAGGTTTTGCAGTTCTGATTTGCAAATAGGCACTTATCTCATACCCTCTCATTACCTCTCCAACTGGGTTTCATCATCCCTTTTCAGCCATATCCAGTATCTGACTTTCTCAATCTGTCGTCAGGATTTCTTTCAAGATGGCTTTTGATTCATGATCATTGATACCAACTGAAAGCAGTCACAGTCTCAGTGTAATTTCTTTTTTAATATATCAGTACGACTTCGAGTTTAATAGAATATAATTTGAAATTTAACAATAAACATATAGAACTATAGGTTACTGAAAGGAAAATTTAAAACTTTAACCCATTTTTAATGATTTTTGTTGCTGAATTGCAGAAGACAAGTTGCTTTATAAAAGACCTCATAAATTTTAATGCTAAGTAAACAGTACTTATTGTATACACATTTAAGCTACACAGGCAATATTCAAGTCATCATCCATTCGATTTCTTTTCTTCGTTTTGTATTACTTAATGTTGAGGACAATACTTCAGATTTATACATCGGTGAGAAAATTTGGATGAATTCAATTCCAACAAGTTCGCAGTTTAAATGTTTATTCACAATTACTTGTACACGTTCACGTACAATTTCTTCTAAATCCACTTTAAGTGTAATGAATTTTTGCTTTCAAATAAGATTGGAAGACGACTAACTGCATTTCTAGATCCTTCAAGCCAACCACTCAAATGCATCTAATTTCAAATTCGTGCTTCGTCAGGATATTTTGTAAATTGTATTGTTTTCACTAAATCTCTGAATTGCACAAATCTAGAGGAAACCTGGTCAGCAACAGCCCTTGTAATTTTTATAAACAGTTTTGCGTGTTGTTCAAAATTCTTACAGATATTTCCTTCGAACAAAATGTCTTCCTCCTTGAGTAATACTTGAAACTTTTACTTTCTAAATCCCATTGAAACATGTCGAGTTTACTCTCAGATCTCTTGATCAATACAAGTATTACGTCAATAGATTTCCCAAAACTTTGAATTTTAACATTGAGTTCATCTAATTAAGAGTAGCGAAAAATGCTGACAAAGAAGTTAATCTACATTTAAAGAAGGAAACAGAAAATAGGAGAGATGATCGGAATGGGCAAGAGTTGAAGAGAGTGAGTTTTGCGTTTGGAGTAAAATGGTGTTCAAACTGAATAATAAAAGCCACTTTTTATTAAAATACATTTAAATTGGAATTTTTAAGCTTTTACCATCATAACCACTTTGATCAATGGTTCTTAAACAGAGCAGTAGTACTCTCTATGTGTGTTGTGAACTTATAAGGGAGGGCTATGGAGAGTACTGAGTACCTAGAGAGATTATGAGTTTTCTTAAAAAATGATATATTTAAACCAAATATTAATATCAATATTTATGCTTTAAACATATTTTCAGTAAAAAAATCTTTGTCAGGATTAGAATATGAGTTGGACATTGTGTTATCAGTGAGCAGGAGCAACACTAATGATCCACTAAGATGCAATATAGTTTCGTTGTATAAGTCCTTGCTTTCTTGACTAATTTTCATAAAGATTTAACGTAGAAATACTAATCCACGCAAATATGAAATAAAATGAGCTGACGGGTAGCATAGTAAGATAAAGGGTAGATAAGAAACCTTTACATAAAACTGAGTTTCAACAATCACCTTCTTTTTTTCAAAACATTGAAGAGAGCATTTGTAAAACTTATTCGATGAAAATGGGGTGTTGAGCTATAAAAAGTGAAAAACCACTAAAAGATCGATTCAAAATGTTTTTAGAGTTTTTGGTTACATAAATACATATACTTACATTATGCTCATTATATATGTATGTATGTATGTATGTATGTATGTATGTATGTATGTATGTATGCATGTATGCATCTACAGACCATGTATGTATCTACATATTATGTATGTATGTATCTGCAGACACACACACATAGACTCTTTTTTCTATGTTGAATGTTCTTTTCATCCGAATGAATACCATAGACATGTACTCACTCCAATCCTCTTGAGTTGTATTTACAAATTAAGATTAAGAAATTTTGAAGATGGAAAAGCATCCTTTCATTTATCTCTTAAGAAGCATAAAAATAACGCTTTGGAAAGCTCTACATAGGAGGCCTTATCGAATAATGCAAACAAAGAAAATATGCAGTGAAAGACCTTTCTCTTGGAGGAATGGATTAGCAGAAGACCTGCAAGAACCGATTCAAAGCACAAAATATTTTTCCACTACCCCCAAATTAAGGACAACTAAAACTTTGAGTCCGGTCTCATCAAATTGATACAATGTAAGGTTTTCAGCATTACACCAATCTTTTTAAAAAGAATTTAACCATATATATATTTAAAAAAAACTTCAGATACATCCCAAATGTACATATGCTTCACACAACACAAAGACTATATATGAAGTGAGAACAACAACAGGCTGACTGCCTTACAGATATCTCCAAGACATTTTAGAAAACAATCACATAAAATGCACAAATGCGAAGACTAACTTTCCAACTAAAGGGAAAAGACCACGTGGATCGCCTCGCCAAGCAGTCAACGTACGTTATTATTAAGGATCATGGGGATAAGGTGGCGAGCTAACAGAATCGTCAGCACGCCAGGCGATATGCTTAGTGGTATTTCGTCTGCCGATACGTTCTGAGTTCAAATTCCGCCAAAGTCGACTTTGCCTTTCATCCTTTCGAGGTTGATGAATTAAGTACCAGTGAAACACTGGGGTCGATGTAATCGACTATCACCCTCTCCCAAATTTCAGGCCTTATGCCTATCGTAGAAAGGATGAAAGGCAAAGTCGACCCCGGCGGAATTTGAACTCAGAACGTAACAGCAGACGAAATACGGCTAAGCATTTCGCCCGGCGTGCTAATGATTCTGCCAGCTTACCGGGATTAGGGCACTATTGCCATCAGCAAGTGGTAAAACGGTATCGAAACAAGGCACCCAGCAGATTCACCCAACTTCAGATTGGCACGAAGCCAGAAATTACGGTGTTGACGCAATTTGGTCGGCCGATATAGAATTTCGATGCTTGTTAGCATTTGTCGTCTACGCGAAATGGTGTTTCGGGACGTTCACCACAGTTTACAGCGTTATGAACCACACTGCCAGGTTAGATTGGTTGTGCTAATTAATCTGTGTGTGTGTGCGCGTATACATATATGTATGTATGTATATATATATATATATGGTCTCTCTCTCTCCCTCTCTCTCTCTCTGTCTGTCTCTCTATCTCTCTCTCTCCCTCTCTCCCCCTCTCTCTCTCTCTCTCTCTCTCTCTCTCTCTCTCTCTCTCTCCCTATATATATATGGGTGTGTTTGTATGTATTAAGATATTGATCTATACATATATATCAGATAAAGCAGAATCGAAGTAGACTGGTGGTGGTGGTGGTCAGTGTCACTATTACCATTTCATCCTCCATCGAATCTCTCCGTCAACACCACCAACATGATACCATCACAATTCAACTCCAATCCCATACCCACAACCTTAGCACCACCATCATAACCTTCATCATCAGTATAGTCATCATCATCATCATCATCATCATCATCATCATCATCATCATCAATAGCAGCAGCAGTAGCAGCAGCGATAGAAGCGACAGCATTATTTTCACCATCAACATCTCCAATACCACCGATATTATTACTAAACACTATCACCACCAAATACCCTCCGTCTGGCTATCTGTTTTGCTCAAATCTCTGTCTGTTTGTATGCCTATCTCTCTATATATCGAATTATATCTAATGGAACAATACCTTCAATCTAATTAGTCCCTGGCGCAGCTTCGAACGAAACAAAATATTTTATTGTTTGTGTTTTTTGTTTTTTTAACTTTTCTTTTGCTAAATGTTTTCAATAAGATATATACACAAACACACACACACACACACACACACACACACACACACACACACATATATATATATATATATATGTGTGTGTGTATATACATGTGTGTGTATATGTAATTTTGTACATCTATCTACATATAAATATGTATATGTGTGTGTGTGTGCGCGCGCGTATGTGTGCACATATATACATACATGCAAGCATACATACATACATACATACATTCATTCATTCATACATACGTATATGATGGATAGGAAGGCCACTAATGCGTATGTGATTTTCTTCATTCTCTGTTGATTTTCTGCGACCGTTAAGAATAGGAAATAATTATTTTATTCTGTATAAAGTCATTTTTCATTGGCTATTCTTTTCAAGTTAATATCTTTGTTTCGTAATGTTCTGCACTGCCCTCTCATCCCTCCACCTTTCACACTTTTTCTCTTTCTCTTTACTCTCTTTCTCTCTTTCTTTATCTCTCTCTTTTTCTCTCACTTATAATCGAAATTAATTCTCTTTAAATATTTTTTTTTTTACTTTTTAATGTATTTAATATTTATCTATTCTCTAAACATAGACTATTTCCAACATTCCGTTTTTTTTTTTTTTTTTTTTTTTTTTTTTTTTTTTTTTCATTGTGATGTGATTTTACAAGTAAATGAAAATACATGAAAGATTTTATGAAACTATTTTGCAGACAATATAATATTAGTTCTAGGCGGTGAACTGGCAGAATTTTACAGATTCTGCAAATTTTATAGATTTTGGAAGTATTTTTTTCATAAACATTTTCGAAAATTTCTCGTGTACCTCTGAACCATATCACACAAGAGAAAAAAAGAGAATTTTCGAAACAAAACAAATCGGTGACTATACAGAAGATAATTGATAAATAGTGGTTTCAAATTTTGGCACAAGGCCAGCAATTTCAGGAGGGAAAAGGCTAAGTGGATTACATCGACTCCAATGTTCAACTGGTGCTTTTTTAATTGGCCCCGAAAGGATGAAAGGCAAAGTCGACCTGGGCGGAATTTGAACTCAGAACATGAAGACGGACAAAATACTGCTAAGCATTTCGACCGGCGTGCTAACGATTCTGCCTGCTTGTTGCCGTATACTTGATACATATTAAAAATATTTGAAATAAAATTTTTGTAATTATTTTTAACTGCTTCATAAGAAAAACTAAGACAGTAGTACAGAACTTTAACGGAGATTCACCATTTCAAAAACTAACCTACGAGAAACTATGACATATTGGAATCACATTCATTCGAATGTCTATGGAATTAATGTGATTAAATATTGGTTTAATACGTTCCAATTTAAGTTACTAGAATGGATTGAAGAAAACTTGGTCAGCTGTGGACTAAGATTCATATTACAAAACAGTTCTTTCATGTACGAGGAATCAATGAACCTGCAAATATCTAGAAATACAGAGAGCACTGCATTAGCCTCTACTTATGCCGATTTAATAATGGGTCTTCGTGAGAAGAAAATATTTGATGAATCTTTACAAGCATTTGGAAATATTTTATACATATTGAAGAAATAACAGAAAATTATGTCTAGATTACTGTTTCAATTTTGGTGGGCAGGATAATCTTGATAAACTTATCGAATTTAAAAGTCTGATTATTAATATAACCCTTAATATTAAATTCACGGCAGAATTCAACCTAAAGGAACAACCATTTTAGGAATTTTAATCATGAAAAGAGGTAGGAAGAGAGACTGATTCTCTTCACATCCTCTCAACTTACGCATACAAAAATGAAAATTCTATTCAACCGACCAAAAAGAACTTGCACAACAATATCGAATCTTACGAAATAAGATCAAAGACTAGACGAATTGTAAAACATGCCTATTCAAAGAACATTTCCACTAAGTCTGGTTACAAATGGAACAGAAAGGGCAAAACATATAAATTTTCAAAATCTAAAACTGAGAAAAAACTAAAACTGAGAAAAAAAGTTTCACTATTTGTATATATATAACATTTGACTATATATTGATAAAAACTTACCTGTTTTATATCAAGCTTGGAAAATGAAAAGTTTTGGAAAAATCAATAAATCATGAAAAGCAAAGGACAGCTTAAAACGTTGAATACATAAATATTTGACAATCTCCATAATAAAGTCTAGCATACTGCTGTCTGGGCAACTCTGAGGAAACTTACCAGCATGAGAGATTACTCTCTTAACTGCATTGTGGAGGGATAACGGTGACCAGCGTACAAATGTCCAGTTTCAACACTTGAATTTACTACTTGGTAAAACAGCACTACGCGACACTAAACGCGCGTGTGCGTGTATGTGAGTATGTGTGTGTGTGTGTGTGTGTGTGTGTGTGTGTGTGTGTGTGTGTGTGTGTGTGTGTGTGTGTGTCTGCATGCGGGCGTGCATGCGTGTGGATATGCATGTATGCATGCATGTATGTATTATTCTATATAAGTATAATACGAAATATTTTAATATTAAAAAGGAATCAAAAGTCTCACGTACAGTCATGATATGATTGGGCTCTATATTGCATCACCCTTATATACAAAATATATTTTTGTTTCAAGTTCATTTTATAGAAACGACAGCCAAATCCTTCTGAGAAGCTTCAACCTAAAAGAAAACGATACCTCCAAATTTAGAATGAACTTCAATTTCTTCTTTATAAACCCAATCCACTTTCGTGACAATATATATACACTACTTAAGAGAAAGACATCAAATTTCTAGATCTGAACTTAAATTTAGAATCTTGCACCTATGAGCCCTTCGAAACAGAAAATGAAGAAATTTGATGCATAAGTAATACCTAGGTTAAACCAAATTCTCATAAAGAACATACCTCCAAAACACTCTAATTTACCCCCATAACATATCTAAAGTTGATAAAAATTGATGCACCTTAGAATGTAACATTACACAATAGCAGTTATAAAATCCAAACTACGACACACTAATAACACAACATCAACATCTAAATGAGAAATACAAATAGAAGCAAATGATTGCTTGGTTTAATCCGCCGTTCAGACAACAATTCCTACATCAATTACTGCTCTGTTATTCAAAATCCTACAAAAGTACATCCTCTTTGACGAAATCGCATATTAATCCATAAGCACAACATATGAAAACTATGTTCTAATAAATTTGAGCAAATTTAGCTGAGTTTAACCTTAAAAACTATCTAAAGAGCCTCAGCCACATATCAAAGTTAAACAACCGTAAATCCAACAATATTTCATATAGTCATTTAGGCAAAAACTGCCTTGCTGTCGACGGCGAAAACGTAAGCACTATCTACTTTGGCGCAGTACACAGAAGAAACAACTTTGGCAGTGTCTTCAAGACAAGACAATGCCAAACATAGGTTTCATGACTTGATTAGAAAAGACAATGTATCATTTTCTAACTAAGTAGGGCCATTTAAGTCAGCGCGCGCGAGAGAGAGAGAGAGCTTCTGTGTGTGTGTGTGTGTGTGTGTGTGTGTGTGTGTGTGTGT
>NC_068985.1:71316587-71321730 GCF_001194135.2 Octopus bimaculoides
AAGATGGCGTTAAACTATTTTGCAAAATAGACTGAAGATGGTGCTTGGTGGTTAACTGAAGAATATTTAGTCGAATGAATTGACCCCAGTACTTTTTATTTTGTATATGTATATGGCGGGCTTCTTTCTGTTTCCGTGTAGCATTCGCTCATAAGACTTTGGTCGGATAGAGGCCATAGTAGAAAACACTTGCCCAATGTGCTGCGCAGTGGGACTGAACCCGGAACCATGTGGTTGGGAAGCAAGCTTCTTACTACACAGCCGCACCTGCCTATGCATTGTGATATTTAGCCACGCTTGAAGCTGTGAACTGGCAGAATCGTTATCACGCCGGACCAAATGCTTAGCTGCATTTCGTCCGTCTTTACATTCTGAGTTCAAATTCAACCGAGGTCGGTTTTAACTTTCATCCTCTCAGGGTCAATAAAATAAGCACCAGTTAAGCACTGGGGTCTATGTAATCGACTTATAATCTCTCCCGAAATCGCTGGTTTTGTGCTAATATTTGAAGCCAATATTTTACAAAGCATTTCTGACATCAGCCTGTGTGTAGGTGTGTTAGCCTAAAGAAAAAGTTTTTTTTCCGTGCCTAAATTGCCGCCAGAACATCGAGAATTTTCTGGGAAAATCCTATAAAAAGAATCAGTGAGTCAGTCTCTTATACACCAAGTATGGGTACATTCCGTTTATTGTAGCTGGAAACTACATATATTTTCCGCCTCAAGTTAGAAAAGACAATTTTCATCACTCAACTTCTACATTGAAAAATTATTTTGTATCGTGTATTAATCAATTGTAAATATTGTAAAGTAAAATGTTAAGATTTTATCAGCAAAATATAATTAAATATAATTTCTTTTTTGCTTAAAAACTGACATGTCAACATCTTGTCAGTCAACATTTTGAATTCAACTCATCTTAACAGAACACGCATTTAACAACAATAATTAAAAGTGCTTATATTGTAGTTAATCTGAATTTTTCATGACTGCAATTGTTAAAAGCGATTTTACGTGGGTGGACTGAAAGGTTCATAGGCTGACTATGAAGGAGTGATGCTAGAGCTGTGAAATTTTGCATGCTTGAATTTCAACCCTTATTAATACAATAACTGCATTGTTTCTTTCTAAGTATACTGACGTCTGATTGTTCAAAGAACACTTCAAAAGTAACTAGAAGTGACTTCTCTTGGAAAATGGAGTAAAAGGGTTTAACTCAAGGATATTCATGCTGACATACTTGCTACATTAGGAGTTAACTCTCAAACTTTATCAGAAGTGTAAAAATGGGAAGTGGAATTTTGAAGGGGAAGGAAGAGTCTTGTAGGTGACCCAAGGTCTGAATGTCCTACAACTGCCACCACCGAGGAAAATATTGATCGCGTTCACCACGTGGTGGTGGATGACGGGCGATTCACTATGAATCAATTAGCCAATGCTGTTAGCATATCCTGTGAGTTGAGAATATTTTTGCACAATGATCTTGGCATGACGAAGGTTTCTACTCGGGCTGCCATGCCCTCTGACACCTGATCTGAAGCACAACAAGCTCATCACAAAACGGAAAAATATGACATTCTTTGAGATAGATCCAGCTTATTTCCTTGAACTTTCCCTAACCCAGGATGAGTGTTGGGTTCATCACTCGAGCCAGAGACAGTGACAATGCAGTGGAAACACCTCTCCTCACAACTTCAAAGAAGGTCAAGGTCATTTCATCTACAGGGAAGGCCTCAACTTTTGGGGGATCCAAAAAGCATTGTGTTTATTGACTATCTTCAAAAAGGCCATATCCTCAACGGAGAGTATGATGTCAACTTGCTGAGGCAGTTACAAAAGGCTTTCAAGACCAAACGCCCAGGAAAACTGGTGAAGTGATCTTTTTCATCAGGAAAATGCACCGGCACACAAGTCTCTCATTTGAATGGCTGTGTGACTGTGGTTTTGTAATGGTTGATTTGGCTCTCCTGATTTGGCTCCATTTGACTATCATCTGTACCCAACATGAAAAAACACTTGGCTGAGAATCAGTATCGTATTGATGATGACGTCATATCTACTGTTGCTACTAGTTACTTTTGAAGTGTTCTTTGAACAACCAGATGTCAGTTTACCTGGTAAGAAACAATGTAATTGTTCATAAGAAGAGTTGAAATTAATGCATGCAGTATTTCACAGCTCTAGCATCACTTCTTCATAATCAGCCTATGAACTTTTCAGCCCATCCACGTACTTGAAAGCTATTACAGATAAATCTTTGATATAGCTTACATTTAAGGAAGATAATTATATCTTAGTACGATTTGAAAAATATTTGTTTTGTGTAATAACTAAAAGAACTGATTTTTTAAATCAGTGTTACTTTAGGTTATTATTCATCATTGCGTAGTCAAAGACAATTGAATATAAAAGCACGCTAATCTGGTAAAGTTTCAAGAATGACCACCAATTTATGAAAGAACCTGCTGAAAATATTACTGAATCTTCTTGAATTCCACCTTGATATTGAAAACATGTTACCTTTGTAACTGATGTAACAAGTTTCGTGGTAAAATTTGCTAAATAACAATTGTTTTATGCGCACGTACTTCATTTGTCTGTTTGTAACATTATTTACAATAGAAAAAAATTTGAATCAAATTATGATGAAGCGAATTTCACTAATGAACCTTCCATCGATGATGACGACTTTGAAGGTAAATTCGATGATGATCACAAGGTAGATTCTGAAGTTACAAATGTGATTACTAATTATATCGATCTGCAGTAAACTGGACTTCGTGAAATAATTCCTATTTCACAAGACCTTTCCACTTAAGAAAATTTAGTCATTGGCAATATCATTAAAAATTGAGAACAATTGTCTGTTCATTTCGTTGATTTCCAACACAAAATGAAATATTTCAGAAATATGTTAAAGAAGTGTAAGGTTATGAATGTCAATTAATCAATGGTACTAAGACATGAGGGAATAGTTTTGTGGAATCTTAGAACGATTCATGTTCCTTAAAAGCTGTATTGCAGTAGCTACGATCGATAGAAAGCAACCTCTCGACTTTGCAGCCAATGAATTTAACGCTATTCAAGCTGCTGTATTAGCATTGTGCCGATAAACACAATGGTCATCCAGGCGAAAGCTGAAATTTTCTATGACGATTTTTTGCAAGAGGAAGGTGCCAGTAAAGGAAGGTTTAAAAGATGCCAGCATTAAAATAACCTGGGAAGCTACAAGTGTTGATTATGGTTTCTCAATTTCTGGAATTTATCATTCCGAAAAAATCGAGAGTCTAAAACAAAATAAAAACACCAGGCTCTCGAAAGTTTTCCCGGGAATAGATCCCAATTTCTCTTTTTTCATTTTCAGACTCTCTCATTTAATGATTTAGAGTTTTAAGCATTAGAAAGCAAGAACCATGAACATAAACATTCATTTCTTTTAAAACATGTTTATTTGTATAGAGAACTCTATATAAATATACTCTATACAGTTTGGGTGTGTAGTAAGAAGCGTACTTCCGAACCACAAGGTTCCGGGTTCAATCCCACTGCGTGGCACCTTAAGCAAGTGTAAGTACCTTCAACTATATCTTCGAGCTGACCAAAGCCTGCTGAGTAGATTTAGTTGACAGAAACTGAAAGAAACCTGTGTGTGTGTGTGTGTGTGTGTGTATGTGTGTGTGTGTGTGTATGTGTGTGTGTCTGTAACTTAGCAGTTCGGCAAAGAGAGACCGATAGAATAAGTACCAGATTCTAAAAAAGTAAGTACAGAGGTCGATTCATTCGAGTAAAAATTTTTCAAGCCGGTACCCCAGCATGGCCACGGTCCAATGACTGAAACAAGTAAAAGATAAAGCGATAAAAGAATTTTTTAAAAAAGAAAAACAATTGAAATGAATGTTTAGGTAGAAGAGATACAACATCAATCTCCACAGAAGTCATATCTGATTTTATCTTTAAGAACTGAGAGGATAAAATGATCTAATGACTTTCTTACTGGAAGAATATACCAAGAAAAGAATCGAAGAGCAAATAAATAAAAATCTGAATTGCTGAAGTATTTTGATGACCTTGCTTTATTTTGAAATCACTTAACTCATTTCTAATCTTGCCTCAGAAAATTCAGACAAGATATGGCAAAGAAACCGTATAATAGATCGTTCACAGCTTTGACAGAAGAATGCCTTTCTTCCATTTCTTTATCGAAACTTATGATAATTGAAGCACCACTTTATCAAAAGAAACTTCTCTAATGCAGGGATTAATTGTTGCCATTAACAGAGTTCTTGAAAACAATGAAGAGAGCATTCAGTCATTCTAAGATCTAAAAGATATTCTCAAAGATATGGAAATGTCCGAAATTACTTCACGTAGAACTGTTCACTAACAGAGACTGTTTATTGCTTTCGGTACTATTCTGCCTACTTCCATAGTAGCGGAGATAGGTTTTCTGGGGCTCTTTCCTTGGAAATTGGTAACAAAGCTTGCGTAGCAATATCATCTACAAAATATGTTGCTGGAGACAATACTAGCACTTGGAAGTACTTTCTAGCATTGAGGAGATAAATTGTTAGTTGCTTTTTAGACAAGTATACACTTGCACAAGGTATGGTACTGGGGCTCCAACCCGGAATCGTTTCGTGGAGAAGTAACCTCATTAAACATACATTCATATATATATATATATATATATATATATATATATATATATATATATATATATATATATATATATATATATATATATATATACACACATATGTAAATACATGCATACATATGTATGTATGTATGTCCAGAGAGAGACATAAAGTGAGGGGATTAGATGATATATTATAAATGTATGACTACGTATATACATCCTCATATTCATGTGTGTATACACACACACATATATTTATATATATATGCACATACATACATGCATGCATGCATGCATACATACATACAAGCATGCATACATATATACATACATACATACATACATACATAGAAATACATACATACATACATACATACATAGAAATACATACACATATCCTACGTTTTATATGTGTGAGTGTGTATAAATATATATATATATATATGTGTGTGTATGTAAGTATATGTATACACACGTTCATTTACATATATATATGTATATGTAT
>NC_068985.1:71321740-71323111 GCF_001194135.2 Octopus bimaculoides
ACACACTCACCAGCAACAGCAAATAGCATTAACAACAATAGTAATGAACGAAGGACAATGGTAACAACAACAACAGCAACAACGATAACCACAACAACAACCTTATTTCAATCAGTCCAAGGCTCTGTAATCACACACGCATGTTCTTGCACGCACCGACGCTTTCTTTCAGAGCGAAAACGCGGTAGCGTTTCTAACATTATATATTAAACACGCACTGTTTCACTCATCTGCTCACTTACCATCTCACTTCCACTCCAGACTACCCTCCACTCCATACACCTTTCCTACCTTCTCTTGTTTTCCGTCCTGCCCACAATTCATCATTCCCTTCCTATTAATCTCTCTTCTTTCATTGTTTCCTTCTGTCTTTCTTTCTTTCTTCCTTTCTTTCTGTCTTTCTCTCCTTCGTTTATTTTCCCTCTCACACTTTTCTTCTTTTTCATTGTCACACTTCTCGTTTATTTATTCTCCTTTAATCTCTCTCTCTCTGTTTTAATTTTTCTCTTACTCTTATTTTTCTTTCAATTGATCTGTTATGGGTGTGCGTGTGTGCGTGAGTGTGTGTGGCTAACTATGGTTAAGTAATTCTTCAATTATTAGAGTCCCAAGAATAACAAAACAACGAACATTAGTACAGAGTATATAATTACTTTGTGAGTAAAGAATAGAGTGCAATTCACCGTTTCGGACCGCAGTCATTCATCAGGAAGGAAAAAGAAAAGAAAAGCTAAAAAGATGCAAAGTTCAGAAAACAGTCAAATTTAGTGCAGCTGCATATTAGATGGTAGAATTGTAGAGGATGATGTTTTGAAGCTAAAAGTGCAAACGTCAGGGAGATAAGTGAGATAAATATCGAAAAGGTTTAGGGGAAATGCTCGAATATGTTATGCATGCGTGTGTACTGACATGTGTGTGTACGGACATGTGTGTGTACGGACATGTGTGGGTACGGACATGTGTGTGTATATGTTGTATGTGCGTGTGTATTTATGTGATTTTATGCAAACACATATACATGTAGAGGCGTGGGTAGATACTTCGAGCAAATGTCTTCTACTATACCCCAGAACCGAGCAAAGACCTGTGAATGGATTTGGTAGATTGAAATTAAAATTATGTGTGCGTGTAAGCATGTATGCATATATGTTTGTATGTATGTATAATGCATGTATGTGTGTTTGTCTGTATGTGTGTATGTATGTGTGTATGTATGAGTGTATGTAGGAATGTACGTATACATATGTACGTATAAACGTACATATATATGTATGTATATATATATATATATACACACACATAAGTACGTGTATATAAATATATATATATACACGCATAAGTACGTGTATATAAATATATATACATATATAT
>NC_068985.1:71323216-71327097 GCF_001194135.2 Octopus bimaculoides
TATATATATATATATATATATATATATATATATATACATACATACATACATACATACATACATACATACATATATATATATATACACGCACACATATACATATATGATTGGCTGTGTAGTAAGAAGCTTGCTTCCCAACCACATGCATCCGGGTTTAGTACCACTGCGCGGCACTTTGAGTGAATAACTTCTACTATAGCCTCGTGACAACCAAAGTCTTGTGTGCATGCATTTGATAGACGGAAACTGAAAGAAACCCATGTGTGTATGCGTGTGTGCGTGGTATGTGCTTGTATGCGTGTGTGTTTGTGTGTGTGCATGTGTTTGTGCGTGTGTGTTTTTTTGTGTGTGTATGTGTGTGTGTGTGTGTGTGTGTGTGTGTGTGTGTGTGTGTGTGTGTGTGTGTGTGTGTGTGTGTGTGTGTGTGTGTGTGTGTGTGTTTGTGCGTGTGTGTCTTTGTTTGTGTGTTTGTGTGTATGTCTGTGATTATACCCCAACCGAACTCCACCATCTGACAAGCTATATTGTTATGTTTACGTCCTTGTAACTTCGTAGTTCAGCAAAAGAGACCGACAGAATAAGTAACAGTTTTTTAAAAATAATCAATACTGGGGTCGATTCATTCGACTAAAAATCCTTCTAATTCCTGAAACAAGTAAAGGTGAAAATGAGAGTGAAAGTGAAAGTAGAGACGCACGTTTTGTTAACGTATATCCTCATTGTATCTCATTGATACAGTTCATAAAGAATTGCATTTATCGTAATTGAGAAATTGATGTCAAAATTTACTTTTTCAATGTTATACATATAAGTAATCTGTATACAAGGATAAATGAAAGCAACTAAAAGCAATTCCGGATACCTTCGTCCCCCAAGCTAAACCCGTTTAACAAGAATTAAACGTTTTTCACTAAAGTGATAAATTTATCCTGCTGTGGTTTTCCATGAGAACGATAAAAAGAACATCTGATAGACGGTAGAATTATTCTACCACGCAACCAGTTTCTATCATCGATCAACAGCTTTATACTGTTTATAGTCAGAAATGAGAACGGGCGTCCACGTACTTTGAATTCCTGACTGAAAATGTAGTCTAACTTTTCCTGTCGTTAATTTTTTTTCTCTTTTTATCATTCGCTTGATATAACATTTTCCATTTTCCGACTGTGTCTATCAATATTAGCATCAGACATGAACAGTTGATTGGTCAGTGATCAAAGGCGATCCATTCTGTCTTCTCTTATTCAGATACTTTGTTATTGTAGCTGAATTGGCAGATCTGTGAATTAACTAATCCCATTCCTGACCACCCCAGCTTTTCAAACGTAATTTTATATCAGACTAAACTATCCGATATATCCTACTCTGTTTTTCATACGAGGAGGTGCTGAAAAGTTCCTGGCTTTAAGAGCATCGCGAAAGGCCTGGCTGGAGTCCCAACCTTCCTAGTTCTTCTACAGGGCTTAGAAAAATTGAAGGACAGCTGTAATAAATGTGTGAATCTGAGAAACAAATACGTTGAATAAAATCATAATCAACTGATCCTCCTGTATTTTCTTTTACCCAAAGCCAGAATCTTTTCAGCGCCCCCTCGTATGTAGGTTGCGGTTTGAGGAAAAATTGGCTGTTATTTCTAGGAACAACATAGAGATTTCTCTATTTGCCCGTTGATCTTGTGTTTCATAGTTATTACTATTCTTTGTTTAAAATGATGTATGGCGAGATTGTAGTATTTCTTTGCGTTCAAAACACGCCAGGTGCGATTTCGGTTCCTTTGTTCAATATTGATGAAACGCAGTACCAATCAAGTACTTTGGTTTGATTGAATCAGCTGATCTTTTTACATTTCGAAATTGCTGACCTTGTGCCAATGATGGAGATCGTTACTATTTCAAGACAGTGAAAAATGGAAGAATAATTGCGCTGTGGTGGGAGACCCTTATTTTTGCCAAGAGTTGGCAAATTACAGCTCTTGCCTTCATTTCATTCAACCCACCAACCGTATTGATCAAGTGATATTGCATACGCAATAAAATTCAGTAGCCAAAAGTAGAATAAGTAAAGGATTCATTTCAGCAATAGCCTCGATTAAATTAATGTTTCATATTAATACAAAAAGTGAGATTGGTTAAGAATGAAAGTTTTCCCAGACGCTAAAGTCACTTTTCTAAATGAACGGAGTAACAGAGAGTAATAGTGTCTGATACGCTGTTATAATATAGTTTACATTAATAATCAAATAATAATCATGGAAGAGAACAGGTAAACGGGTTCGTACGACACTTACTCCGAAGCAACCTCCCCCAATCAGTCTAACTAAAAATGTTTTAACTCTTAAGTGAATGCTGCATCATAGCTCATACCGATTTTTACATCATTAAATGTGAAGTATATTTCATTACAAGTGACGTTTGATCTTTTTAATAAGTATTTCTCTGGCCTTGTATGATAATGGTTTCATTTTCTAATGCACCTGGCCGCAAGATATAAAAGCATTTCCAACTCGGCCCACCTCCACAAAATTTTTGCTGACTCTGATTTAGACAAAGTGAAAGGTGTTTCACTATAGCCTTTAGCAATTATCCTAATCACGCGAGGGTTTCCTTTTATAATTCCGTTCACATCCAGAGTGTTTTCTTGTTTTCTTGCTATACTTTATTGAGCGCGAAAGGATGAAAGGCAAAATCGACCCCAGTGGAATTTGAACTCAGAAATGGAAACACGGACGAAATGCCCCTAAGCATTTTACCCGGAGTGCTAACGATTCTGCCAGCTCGCAGAATTAACCGCTCTTTTAAAATTCTTTAGTGGAAGCGTGTGGCCTAATGGCTACGGATGCTGGACTCGTGATCGTAAGATTGTGGTTTCGATTGCTCAGCCGTGCGGTGCGTTGTGTTTTTAAGCAAAGCACTTCATTTCTCGTTGCTCCAGTCCACTCAGCTGGCAATAAAGAGTAATCCTGCGATGGACCGGCGTCCTGTCCAGGGAGTGAACATATACACCGCGGAAACCAGGAAACCGGCCCTATCAGTCTATATAATTCAGGAAGGATCTTTATCCTTTTAAGAATAAGGTGGCGAGCTGGCCGAATCTTTAGCACGCCGGGCAGAATGTTTACTGGCATTTCTTCCGTTGTTACGTTCCATGCTCAAATTCCGCCGAGGCCGACTTTCCCTTTCATCATTTTGGGGTCTATAAAATAAGTACCAGTTGAACATCGTGGTCGACTTAATTCCTCCCCCGTAATTTCTGGCACTGTGGCAGAATTTGAAATCAATATTGATTTCTTAAATAAGTTAACACCTAAAATTTGAAACCGAGATATCGTCGCTTATAATGTCTCCTGTATTTGACCAGTACTTTGTTTTATAGACTACGGAATGGTAAAACGCAAAGTTGGCCTTGCCAGGATTTGAACTCAGACGGTAAAAGGCTTTAAGTATGGTGTTTTTAGTGAATAACGTAAACAGAGGATAATTCCAGAAACATGCACTGTTCTAGAAATGTAGACGTCAGTACGATTTTACTGCGACTGTAGAGCTGTGTTGGGTGTTGGGTGTTGCGTTACATTCAGTAAAGAAGACTTAATGGGTGTAGAGCTTAAATAAATGGATGAATACACAGATTACTAGTTCAGAGAAGCAGAAATTGCTGCAATAATGATGGAAGATACAACATATTGGTGAGATAGAGGTAATAACGTGCTGGCGAATAGAGGTTTGTCAAGCAGTAGATGGACTCTTTTCTTTCTCATTTTTATTTGGTTCGAGACAGGAGAGGGAGAGAAATAGGAGAGAGGAGAGACAGGAGCGAGAAACGGAGAGGGAGGGTAAGGAAAAGGGAAGGGTAACTTAGTGTGTGTGTGTGTGTGTGTGTGTGTG
>NC_068985.1:71330403-71331319 GCF_001194135.2 Octopus bimaculoides
TATATATATAGCGGCGTACGTTCACTTTGTCTCTTACATGTAAGTTTACATTTTTCTAAATCTTGTACGACTCTATTTCTGTCTACCAGCCCTTTCAACCTTATTCGTTCATTCCACTCTTCATTCTTTCGTTCCCCCTCGCTCACATTTCCTTGCCTTCTCTTCTTGCTCACTTTCGCTCCACTTTTCACTTCACAGTGTCTCTGTCATTTTTTCTCGCGCCTCCTTAATTCTTTTGTCCCTCTGCCTCTACCTCTCTCTCTCTCTCTCTCTCTCTCTCTTCTCTTCCCACGTGACCGGGGTTCGGCCAACGGCCAAGTCTGATCTTTCTTTCTTGGCCGACCGCTGTGCGTGCAACATCGATATTCCTCCCTGTGCCTGTGAAACCTTGTATCTCTGCCGTAAGGCCTTATTTCCGCACACGACAGCTTAATTTAATTCGTACTTAGTCGAAAGACACCTGTTATTATCTTTATTGTATTTGTGTAACATTGTTCGTTTTTTTTCCGTCCTTGTCTTTGCATACATTCGCTGCTTTCTTCCAAAGAATCTAATGCTCTCAGCTTAGTTTTTCGATGGGGCTGGCCAGATTGGCGCAATATCGAGTATAACCAGCCAAAATTGCAAAGATAATCTGGAACTCGACTGAGGAAAGAAAACTCCGAATAACCCGTCCTTGTTTTCTTTGTATCGTCTATCTGGATGTTTTGTTGCCCCTTTCTTGTATCACCTAACTGTCTGGATGTTTTGCGTTCTTGTCCCATTTTATATTATATATATATAGATATGCAGGGCAGGGAATCGTCAATTAGTAATAAAATTAATAATTAACAATTTTGCCGGGTAGCTCAGTATGAAAAAACCTTTTCGGTAAAATCATTTATAATCATAAATATATAGGGATTGACAGTAACCT
>NC_068985.1:71331732-71333621 GCF_001194135.2 Octopus bimaculoides
ATATAATATAATATAAATAATATATAAATATATGCATATATACATACATATATGTACATACCTACATATATATGTATATATACATGCATATATGGGTACAGGACGTCAAAAACTTGTGAACAAAATGAGAAACGAGAACATTAAAAACAAAAACATAGAAAACGAACTTTTTTTGAACAATGAAATAAACAAATAGAGAAAAGAGACAGGCAACATAAAGAACATTCCCTTCATCAGTTGTCCCCTGTTTTATCTACTCCGCGTTTCGGAGGAGTAGATGCATATATGGGTACAGGACGTCACCAACGGTGCAAATAACATGAAATACGTAAACAAACGTGCTAAATACGTAAACAACGAGAAAAAAATGGAAAACAGGAAAGGAAACACAGAGAAAGGACCCTTCATCAGTTGTCGGCTGTCTAACTACTCTTCATTTCGAACATTCAACGACAATATGAGTCTTCAAAGACAGTTGCCTCCCATAAATTCTAAAAGAAAATTTAAGATTTATGGAGGGTCAAAGTTGGGAACAAAACCATGACAGTGGAGGCATACAAAGAAACCGAACGAAAACAAGCATGGAGGATCGTTAGACCAGAACGAGAGGAAAATAGTGAACGGTGGGTGAAACATCTTTTTGAAAACAGAAAAGATAGAAGAGAGAGATAACATATAAATATATATTATTATTATTATTATTATTATTATTATTATTATTATTATTATTATTATTATTATTATTATCATTATATATATATATATATACATATATATATTATCTTTCATCGTTTCGGGGTCGATTAAATAAGCACCAGTTGAAAACTAGGGTCGCTGTAAGCGATTTACCCCTCCCCCAAAATTGCTGGCCTTGTGCCAAAATTTGAAACCAATATTTCTTGAGCTGACATGGAAAGTTAAAGATGGCCTCACGGCTTACTACTAATAGCAGTCGGATTCTCTCTTCTCACACGCAACGGTCTTAAAAAGGGAAGGACACCTTGAACAATGTAGTCCAAGAAAGCCAAAACACAAACGTGATGGTCACAGCTGGAATGCCATTCATTATATAGTTAAACTCGATCAGTGCTTACCCAGGTCTACACAAGGAAAAAGAAACAACCACATCGCCAGCACCATAGCCCCAAGTACCATCACTAACATCTCTACAACTACTCATCGTCATCATCATCATCACAAATACAATATGATTGGTTTGCCAGAGCCGTCACCACCACCACCACACACATCATCACCATCATCTTCATCATCATCGTTACCAACATCATCATCATTTTCATCAACACTGCCAAGACTAGCACACACATCATCATCACCACAACCATCATCATCATCATCATCATCATCATCACGTTAAATCCACCTCCGCTACTACATCCACCATCATCACCAGCATCATTACTATCATCGTCATCTCTCCTACCACAATCAACAATACCAATACCATCCCCGGCGTCATCAACAAACCCATCATCTCCCCCACCCCATGACTCTGCCACCATCACCAGCAATATAAGCAAGACAATCATCGTCATCATCACCAGCAACAGCACCACCACCACCACCAACAACAACAACAACAACAGCAAAACTGCATCTCAGAAATCCGCCGACACCCCCCCCACCTCCACCATCAACACTAATACTACCACTAACAACACCATCACCAATACGATCACTATGCGTATCATTACAATGTCATCGACGCGACTACCAGCTCCGCCACCACTACCACTACCACCACCACCGCAACCACCACCACAACCATAACCAGCATAACCACTACCACCACCACCACCACCACCACCGCAACCACCACCACCACCATAACCAGCATAACCACTACCACTACCACCACCACCACCACC
>NC_068985.1:71336246-71338150 GCF_001194135.2 Octopus bimaculoides
GGGGGTTATTGTTAAGGAGACATTCGATCATGTAGCTCCGGTTTCTCCTGCCTATAGCAAAAAAAAAAAAAATAGAAACAAATGATGTGGTCATGGCTGGAATGACTTTGATCATAGGTATGGTTAAAACCATACCGATCTGAGGTTCAACCAATAACAGCTACGTTATCCGCCATATCACTATGTTATTATCCTCTACTCCCAGGACAGTGAAAAAGAAAATATTTTCACTACTACCATTGCTATCACGACGATAGCAATTCTCTCTAATGCTGGGATACATTTTACCATTTCCATACCACCTGCATACATACACACATATCACAGTGACACGCAAACACACTCACATACATATACTCACGTAAATATACATAGACACAAATACACAGATATGCGTGTAAATAGACGTACATACCTCGGATATAGACACACACACACACACACATATATATGTATATATTATATATATACACACACACACACACACACATATATATATATATGTATATATATACACACACACACACACACACACACACACACACATATATATATATATATATATATATATATATATATATATATATATACATACATAAATATGCTCCCATAGAAACAAACACGCAGTTTTCCTAGAAATTCTTGCAAACTGGTTCATATTTACATTTACACTCATACAAACGTGAACACAGCACACTCATACACACGGACACACAGAAAACATACACTCAGACATGCGCACGCATACATTGTCTTCCCCTTCTCTCCCTCTCTCTCTCGTTCTATCTCTCTATCTGTCTATCTGTTTGTATCTCTATCTATCAATATCTTCCCTATTTTGCCATTTCTGTCCGAAGCTACCACATATTTAAACAGTCACCGTTACTCCGCCTCTCTCGCTCTCTCTCATTCTCAACCCTCTCTCTCCTCCCTCTCACTCTTCTTCCCCCTCTCTCCCTCCCTCTCTCCCTCCCTCTCTCTCTCTCTCTCTCTCTCCTTCCCTCCCTTCCTTCCTACATCTCCCTCTCTTACATTGTCATTCCAGTCCCTAACTAACACACACCCTCTGCTACCGACCGAAAATACCCCGAAAGTGAAAGTAGCCCACCCAATCAATTTCCGTTGTTGTAAACAGCACATAACTCTACAGCAGCAAGCACCACAATAGCAAACACTTCAACAGCACTACAGCAGCTGTACATCAGCAGTATAGCAGCATCATAGCAGCAGTACAGACAAAATCTCTCGGGCCGACCGGCAAAACACCCATCTTTACCAACATAAACTGTCATGACAACGACTATAACACACCAACCAACCAACTCTTTCAATATGGCTACGACTGGTGCGGCAGAAAAAAACACCCACTCTTCTTGTTGCGATGCATACTACCTAATATAGTTAGGCAGGTGCTAATGCTGTTTTATTTATCTTTATTCTTCTTTTTTTTATTTTTTTGTTTTTACGTGTTTCAGCCATTTGGGGCACCACCTTGAAGAATTTTTAGTCGAATGAATCGACCCCCAAACTTTTTTTGTTTTTTAAACCTGATACTTATTCTAACGGTCTCTTTTTCCGAACCGCTAAGTTACGGGGATGTAAACACACTAACACCGGTTGTCCAGCGGTGCAGTGAGGACAAACACAGGCACAAAACACGCGTATATATTCTTTTATTCATTTATTTGCTTCAGTCATTTGACTGCGTTCATGCTGGAGCCCCGCTTTTAGTCGAACAAGTCGACCCCAGGACTTATTCTTTGTAAGCCTAGTACTTATTCTACCGTCCCTTTTGCCGAAACGCTAAGTTACGGGGACTTAAACACACCAATATTGGTTGTCAAACGATAGTGGTGGGGGACAAACACAGATACACAAACATATACATACATACATACCTCGAT
>NC_068985.1:71338226-71339934 GCF_001194135.2 Octopus bimaculoides
ATATATATATATATATATATATATACGACGGGCTTCTTTCAGTTTCCGTCTAATAAATCCATTCACAGGGCTTTGGTCGGGTTGACATTATAGTAGAAGACACTTGCCCAAGGTGCCACGCAGTGGGACTGAACCCGGAACCATGTGGATTACTCCCAACCTCGATGCCGTACGCCATATGTTTGTTGTTGAAATGTTTGTCAACTCGGAAAACGCGGGAGGTCTTTATGCTACATTCTGTACTACCACCATCACAACCACCAACTACTACCACCATCACCACTACCAGCTACTACCACTTTCGCCAGCAACATCGTTATCGCTACCATCAACGCTTGCAAAACCATGAAAACCAAAAGCACTACCATTACTAGCGCCAATACAATCGCCAACAACACCAACACCACCACTACCATCATCACCACCAGCATCATCACCATCAACATCACCACCATTATCCATACGACTAGTATTCTCAGTACCCTTACTATTACAAACGTCACCATCCCAATCACTGCTTGTACCGCCATCACAGACACATACACACACGCTCACACGGACACAGTACATACATAGATACGCGTATACACGCGGTCGAACGTACACTCACACACACACAGATACACTCGGAACGATTGTGATATGCGATGTTTACGTATTTAATAAAACATCATTCTAACTTAATCGAAAGTGAAAATAGAAATCAAAATAAGACATAGCAGTAGGAGTGGCAGCGTCGACGCCGCCGTCGTAGTCGTGGTGGTGGTGGTGGCGACTGCGGCGGCGGCGACGGCGGCGGTGGCGACGGCGGCGGCGGCGGTGGTGGGAGTGGGCGTGGTGGTCGTCGTTGATTTTGCAGTTAAGACTCGTGTTAACCATGATCGAGTATACCTATGATCACATCGTATTCCAGGCATATTATGTGTCTGAAAGAGTGCGCGTGAGTGTGTGTGCGCGTGAGCGTGTATACGTGTATGTATGTTTGTATGCATGCAGGTATGCATGAATGTATATATGTATATAAATGAACAAAAGAATATATATATAGATAACACATACTATGTATATATATATATATATATATATATATATATATATATATATACACGTATATATACATGTGTGTGTGTGTGTGTGTGTATTATTTCTGGGGGAGACCTTGTCGCCGAGGTTAGCCTTGAATTTTTCTTTGTACTTCAACCAGAGTCTTTCTATTCTTCTCCTTCCAACATGGAACTGGTATTATCGTTTACCCTTTGCTTATTTCAGTTATTTGACTACGGCCATCTTGGGACACCACCTTTAAGGGTTTTAGTCGAACAAATCGACCACAATACTTACTTTTAAGCCTAGTACTCATCCTATCTATGTCTTATCGCCGATTCGCTGAGTTACAGGAACATAAACACACCAACACCAGTTGTCAAGCGGTGGTGAGGACATACACAGACACAAAGACATACATAGATATATGTATATAGCATACTATTATCGACCCGGGAGTCTAACTACGGTCGTTCCCTAGCACTTACATAGCTTAACCTCCATTTTAAGTCTTCTGGATATACCAAATCCTCCCATATATATATATATATATATTCCCGAGCGTCATACTAATATATACTTTTGTTATTTACACCACCTGTCCTCGTCTGTTGTTATTATTTGTATATTCTCCCATATATATATATATATATATATATATATA
>NC_068985.1:71340864-71343314 GCF_001194135.2 Octopus bimaculoides
TGTGTGTGTGTGTGTGTGTGTGTGTGTGTGTGTGTGTGTGTGTGTGTATGTGTGTGTGTGTGTGGAGAAAGACATGATAGCATGTACCATGCTTTCTCCACAATAGCAGAATTTGAACTCATAGCACAGTGACTCTTGTATATCACAACTACTAGGATAAAATCATTCGTTTCAACGCTTATATTTCTCAGAACTTAACTTTTTTGTTGGATGAGAATACCAAGATGCGTGTTTCGTTTGTAAATGCTTACTTTGTCGCCGTTGTCGGCGGCGGCGGCGGCGGCGGCATCACCTCATATCTAAGTAGTTAATCTGAAGCGAGTAACTGAGCTTTTTCATATTGATGGGTGCGGAGGGAGCTGGTGCCTGAGGTGGTTGTTCAGGCCAAGGGCGGTTTAGAAGAGCCGAGAGCATTTGTTGCAGGCGAGTGTTGGCAGGGAGCGAGAAAATGTATGTATATTACATACATTTAGCACTGCAGTTGTCTTATTGTATATTGCGCACAGCGCTTGAGTTTGGTTTTTGGCTTATTTTTGTGTACGTGTGCGCTTTATTTATTCATATCTTTATTTATTTATTTATTTATTTCAGTTACAAAATGTTTCCGCTCCCAATTTTGTTTAAAGACGTGACATTCAGAGCCAATTTTCTCCCCTTTTCTCGTGGCATTATGAATCAGTCTTCTATATCTACCTTTATCATCTAAAAATTTCCTTTCAAAATTTTATTTTAATTCAGAATAGTAAAGCAGCACGTGTTCTCGCAACAATGCATACACAGAAATATAACTGGTTTCAAATGACAACATTAATTACAGCAAGGATTATATAAAACATGTTGTAGAGAATGTTTTATAGATATTTTCATGTTTATAAAATCAAATATTTTGATCGTGTGTTGTAGAAAACACTTCTATTTACAAACGTGACCTGACGAAAAGTGATTCGGCAATTTCGTTTCTCATTCAGCTTAAACGTGTCTTGTTATTTGAGATAGCTGAAAATGTGAGTGGACAAAAGGCCAATTCAATTATGTGCAACTTTCAACAATGTCAAGATAGAAAGTGTAAGGGCGGACAGCTGTTCAAACTGCCAAGTGCTGAGTAAAAGAAGCATTTTTTAAAAAATAGTTTTGCTTTATATAGCCTAAGTGACTGCCAGAGTATAAATTTTTGATTGGTCCTTATAAAACCAGTGAAAAATATTTTAAAATCACCTGTTGCAAAGTGGGAAGCATTACATAGTTAATGATATCAAAATTGTTATGTTCCATGTATGACAGAGCATACAGTGTAGGATTAAAATCATGTAGCACGAGTGAATGGAGACGACTGTGGCTTTTAACTAAATATGGCACTGACTAATTTCCCAGCTTTCCCTCGATGAGCAAAGAAAAAGTTTAATCACGCCCATCTTTGTTAACAATGGATTATTCGTGTATAGCAACAGTGGCTGGAATAGTATTAATTCCAGTAGCTCTTCTATTCATTTAGGCATATAAAAACATTTACTGTTTAAAATCCCTCACATGGAGACGTTTTATTTTATTTTTTTTAATAGAGGGATATCTATATGTTTATTATCTATATATTTATTTAAATTAATATAAAATATTGATTTATTTGAGACTATACCAATAATTTGGTTTATCTATTGATTCTGAATTTTATTGTTCGCTCGCCAGAGATGGATAAAACAATTCGACGTCACATATTGAATGAAATTGGTTGGGGTGGATGAAAATGTAGACGCAGAACGGATGAAATGAGGTCGTGGGCCATAGTATTTCGACCTTCTTCTCTTGATGATAAAACATGAAACGAACTTTAAGAATACGAAAATGTATTTCGCAAAACATGTAAATGTAATTATATATTGATACGTTTCTATAGCTTTATGCGTGCGCTTCGAGATATTACAAAAAGAAGAAATAATTATATATATAATTATACGTACGTACGTACGTATGTATGTACGTATGTATGTATGTATGTATGTATGTATGTATGTATGTATGTATGTGTATTACACATTATTATTTCGTTTAGGCGTAGCGATACGAATAACTAGTTAGAACTCCATATATTTGAGTACAGAGCGTAATATCAATTAATGAATGAAGGTGAAGACCTGGCAGATTCGTTATTGTGCCGGATCGAATGTTTAGCAGCATTTCTTCCGGCTTTATGCTCTGAGTCCCTTCTAGAGTCTACTTTGCCTTTCGTCCTTCGGGGTCAATAAATTACGTACCAGCTGAGCACTGAAGTTGATGTAACTGACTTAACCCGTCCGCCGAAATTGCTGGCCTTGTGTCGAAATTTGAAACCAATATCAATTAATAAACTGCAAAAGAACAGTTCTACAACATATATACATGTGTGTATATATGTGTGTGTGTGTGTGTGTGTGTGTGTGTGTGTGTGTGTGGTTCGAAATGATACAAAAAAAAAA
>NC_068985.1:71343507-71346160 GCF_001194135.2 Octopus bimaculoides
TATATATATATATATATATCTATATATATCATAGATAGATAGATGTATGTATGTATGTATAGGGTAAAGAACTCTTTGGGTCACGAATGGCCATCAGATTGCTCCTAGAAAGTTCCCCTCCGAGGCACAAGTCCGGGTAAGGTTGTTTATAAAAGATCAACAGTCGCCCATGCATACCAACCTCTCCTCACCTTGTCACCGATGTTGTCTAACGGAAAAGCAGAGGCCGATACAACTTGGCACCAGTGACATCGAAACTCATTTCTATAGTTGAGTGAAATGGACCAGCATAAAATAAAAATGTCTTGCTCAAGAACACAATGCACAAACCACTTCGCGAATCGAACTCACAATCTCACGATTGTAAGCCTGGCGCTCTAATCACTGAGCCATGTGCCATTCACGACATAGTAATGGCGCATGGCTTAGTAGTCGTGCTCAGCGTCTAGGTGCAATCCTATGTATGTGTGTGTGTGTGCGCGCACGTGTATACTTCTCTCGCCCTCCAAGTAGTCATTTGTGTTCTGACCAGGTTTTAAAATTTACATTGCATGTCGGAAGTCGAGACGATACCCTTACAACTGAAGCAGGAGTTGAGGGCCCAAGGAAGAAAATATATCAGATATGTGCTTCCGTTATTAAATCGTGATTATGTTATGTTATTTCTAACAGGCCAAGTGACCGCATACAAGCTCCCCTTTGTAGCTCTCGCTTTTTATCTATCTTGCATAGCCCTATATTCATATATATAGGCATAGGTGCATGGCGTAGTGATTTGGATATTGAGTTCACGATCGTTTGGTGGAAGATTTTAGCATCTTGCGATGGATCGTGTTCTTGAACAATGCTCGCTATTGTGCGTTGCTTTAGCCACACTTAGCTGAATATGAGTACCAACAACTGCTGGAGAGTTACCCAGCGACTGACGTCTCGTTCATGTTGTAGGAAGTTCTTAACCTCTCAGTCGCCACGGAAACCGGAATAATCTCTGGTCTAAGAGGCCTGAAGGCACGAGGTAGTCTTTCGAATTAGCTTATACTAAAGTATCAACGCATCAATAATCGAGGCATGGGCTCATTTCCTCCTCCCTAGGCTCTCTCACTTTTTATTCGCTTTCATAGCGGCATTCATTTTGCTATTTAAAGCAAGTTCACATTTCTCGAGTTGGTGTATCTGGCTAAATGTATCACGGATATGACCTTACCCTCTTTTTTGGTCTTATTCAGAGTAACAAGGACTGGCTTATCCAACTGTTTTTGTTTTGTTTTTTATCAATACAGTAGGATGCGCTCGTAATTTTTTTCTTTCCAAGATACCCGAAACTGGAGGGATGAAGAACGGAAATAATTCACTCGAATGCTTACAACGGCGTTAACTTCACCCGTATGTACCAAAGGACCAGAAGGAAGTGTTAAACGATGTGACTGATTAAAAACTCACTAAGAGCTTAAACAAATACCACAAGGTATCTAGTCCAACACTGTACAGGAGACTAAGGTGTTGCTACCATCTGACCAAGGTACCCCAGTATACGGATGGAAGGGACGACTTACTCTCCTTGTTTCCTGCCTGCTACATAACGTAACTAGAGCTATATCATTCAATGTTTCTATTCTGCATTTTTAAACAATATTATAGTTTATAAGTTGAAGGCGATTTGGCTGTTCTTCCTAGCAGAGGGAGCTACCGCCTGGCTATTGAGTACCCATAAGACATTCCAAATGTGGCCATACAGTCTTTTATCCTATTTTCAAGGAACTTAGGATCACATTATCCAACATCGAGAGCTATTTGCGGGAGTTTCTAACTGCTATAACTAGCATTTTGAATGATCAGATAGAGACTCCCACGTGTAGTTTCAGCAGGTTTAACTTCTTAGAATAACCTTTACAAATAAAACTCTCACTGACTAAGAGAGAGGGGGGATAGAGAGGGAAAGAGGAAGAAACAGAGACACAGACAGACAGACAGACAGACAGACAGACAGACAGACAGACAGACAGACAGACAGACAGACAGAGAGTAACACTGAAGAAAGGAAAGGGATTGTAAAGCCAGCCTTCCATACAGATGATGTGCTGTCCCCTGGAGCATTGATGCAGAAATAATTGTCAAGGGGACACATAAGACGTGACTGACTTTGTGAGAGATAAGAAACGAAATTTTGAGACTTTCACAGGATGTGTGGTTAGTGGAAAGTAGTGTAAAGGAAGATAGGTGGAAGGTTGGACGGATGGCTTAGTTCTGAGGTTTATATTTTGATGGATAAATATACACGTTTGAATAGATGAACGGAAAAGTATTTATTTGTATGAATGTGTGCATATGCGTCTGTATTTTATGTCAAATCTTACATTCGACGCATTTACTAGAATTATTAAATTTGTTTTTTAAGACTATGTATGTATGTTTATGTGTATGTATGTATGTACGTATACTCTTTTTACTCTTTTATTTGTTTCAGTCATTTGATTGCGGCCATGCTGTAAGCCTAGTACTTATTCTACCGTTCTATTTTGCCGAACCGCTAAGTTACGGGGACGTAAACACACCACCATCGGTTGTCAAGCGATGTTGTGGGAACAAACACAGACACACAGACATATACACACCTGCATATATATATATATATATATATATATATATATATATA
>NC_068985.1:71346565-71347457 GCF_001194135.2 Octopus bimaculoides
GTGTGTGTGTGTGTGTGTGTGTGTGTGTGTGTGTGTGTGTGTGTGTGTGTGTGTGTGTGTGTGTGTGTGTGTGTGTGCGTGTAAACGTATGTAAATGTGATTCTGTATAAATATATACTCCGTGCATCCGCAGACATTGCGATGTGTGAGATAACGCACACACAAACACCCACGTACGCGCGCATACATATACTATAGGAGTTGACCAGTCCAAGCTTAGGATGAACAATTTACAAAATAACACAGAAAACTGACCAACACACATACACACAATATTAAGCAACTGACCAACACACACGCAAACAGCGAAATGAAAAAACGGCCGAATGAAAGAACTGCGCCAGGGCTGTTTCGGACTGGTAATAACAGCGGCAAAATCTCTCCCAACGTCACGTCGCAGTATGTCAGAACATTGTGTAATATTAGTCTGGGCTACAAAGCTGCCGCAAGTAAGAAGGGGTTGTCATGGCTAGAGCGTGTTTTGTTGTTGTTGCTGTTGTTGTTCTTGTTCTCGTTGATTATGATGATGGCGATGATGGTGCTGATGTTGTTGATGCTTCTTGCTTCGTTTTTGTTTTCTCTTGCTTGCTGTCATCTCCGAATGGGACAATGCCAGACACTAATCAAAGCCCTCGTCGGTAAATATAGTTTCAATAAAGATAGTCAAGCATGTATGAATGTGCGTGAGAGTGTGTTTGTGTGTGTGTGTGTGTGTGTGTGTTTATATGACTGTATGTATATATATTCTTTTATTCTCTTATTTGTTTCAGTCTGCGGCCATGCTGGAGCACCGCCTTTAGTCGAGCAAATCGACCTCAGGACTTATTCTTTCTAATTTTAGTACTTATTCTATGCGAATGGTCTTGTATTTACAGATATATATATATATATA
>NC_068985.1:71349286-71351221 GCF_001194135.2 Octopus bimaculoides
TATATGCAGAAAGATATAGATATATATGTATATATGTTTGTATGTAAATATTTATAATTATATAGTATGTATATATATTTATATATATATATTTATATGTCTGTATGTATCAATGTTTGTGTGTGCGTGTGTGTGTGTGTGTGTGTGTGTGTGTGTTCATTCTCCTTCGATATATATTACATTTTTAAGCCAACCTGTCTATGAAGAGACTTTCTCAAACAAAAACCATAGCAGCGTGCCTTTCTCCGGCGTACAGTCATTTAGGTTGAAACACAGATGACTATTCTAATTTAATGCCGTTTCTATTGCTCTCACTGGATTTTTTTGTAGCACGGTAAGCATTCTCTAACATCAGCAGATATATTATTCATTGTTTCTTAAATATTGCAGCATGAATCTCGTCTTTGCATGTGAGAAATGAGTAAACGCTACAACCAATCTCTTACCCCCAACGCGAGAGAAATGTGTCTAACTTTTCCATCAGTTAGTGTTTCGATAACATGCGTCTCACTTTCATATATATTGCGTTTTTAATACAAAGTACGCGCAGGCGTATCTGTGATGATAAGTTTGCTTCCCAGCTATGTTCTCTTGTGTTCTGTTTGACTGCATCACTTTGGGCAAATGTCTTTTACCACAGCCTCAAGTCGTCCAAAGTCTTGTGAGTAGATTCGGTACACTGAAGTCGTGTGTGTGTGTGTGTGTGTGTGTGTGTGTGTGTGTGTGTGTGTGTGTGTGTGTGTGTGTGTCTGTATGTATGTGTGTGTGTGTGTGTGTGTGTGTGTGTTATGCGTTTATGTATGGTGTATCTGTTGAGTTTGTGTACTTGTACACTGCGTTTGTCTACCGCAACTTAGCGGTTTCGCGAAGGAGGTCGATAGAATATCTACTGGGATCGATCATTTGGACTTAACCCTTGAAGACGATGTTTCAGCATGGCCCCTATCATTGACTGAAACAAGCAAAAGCTTAAAGTAAAAGGGTATATCTATGAAGTGATTATCTCTTATATAAAACCCCCAACAGCATGCTTTTCTACCGTGTGTATACATGGTATATATCTAATACATTTAATATGTTACACAGATGGTTATCTATAATAGGTGAGTGTATATATATATATATATATATATGTGTGTGTGTGTGTGTGTATGTGTGTGTGTGTATAATACAAATAATATGTGAGTATATGTATATATACGTACATGTGTGTACATGCCTACATCTACATGTATATATAGATGCATATCTGGGTACAGGACGTCATAAAAAAAATGAAAAACAGAACATAAACAGAAAACACAGGCCACGTAGAGAATATTTCCTTCATCAGCTGCCACCATTCTAAAAGTAAACGTTTCGAAGTGTTATACACATACACGCAAACACGTATACACACACGTACACACACGTACACACACGTACACACATACATATATACATACATACATCTATGTGTGTATACATATTTGCATAGATTATGAATATGTTTATCTATCTGTGTGATTATATGTATGAACAGGCTTGTGTGTGTGTGTGTGCACGTGTACGTGTACGTATGTTTGGCACTGACATATCTGAACGGTTTAAACGACTCCAGAGTTCAATTCCGCCTTACGACATATTGGGCAAGTGCATTTACCATAGCTTAGGATCGACAAATTTTGAGTGAATTTGTGCAGACGAAAACTGAAACGTCGATCAACCGGACTGCACTTGTAAATCAAAAGTTCAGCCTCATCAAACTTGCCTGACACAGGTTCTGTAAGAAACATACGTTCATAGTATGAGAACGGTCCACAATATACACGTATATGCATACATATACGTAGAGGTATGTCCATATAAAAATGTATGTGTGTCTATGCATTTATGGGCGTACATCAATATTAACATATATATACATTTATATACATATATATATATATATATATA
>NC_068985.1:71351419-71352743 GCF_001194135.2 Octopus bimaculoides
CTATATATATAATTAAATGTAGAACGATGAAAATGAGTGCTCAACACCGCTTTTGTGGATAGAATTTCTTTATTTGTGTGTTAAGGTAACCGTTTCATGTTAAGAAAAATATCTTAATATCTTAACAATTTTTCAAGCCGATTACATGGAGGAATAGTGTTATGTATGTTTGTAAGGCGAGCAAGTAGAGTCGTTAGCATGCCGGGCATAATGCTCAACGGGCATTTCGTCCGTCTCTGCGTTTTGGGTTCAAATTCCGCCCATGCCGACTTTACTTTTCATCGTTTTGGGGATTGATAGAATAAGTACCAGTTGAACACTGGGGGACAATCTTATCGACCTAACCCTCCCCCAAAATTGCTGGCCTTGTGCCCAAATTACAAACCAGTATATGTATGTATGTATATATATACATGTGTGTGTGTGTGTCTCTGTCTGTGTCTATATGTATGAAAATATATGCATATAAATGCATATAAATATGCTTTTATATTGTGCGTATGTATATATCATACCATTTTGTGTTTTTATGTTTTCACTTGATTCAGTCACCAGACAGTCGACACCATTTGTTAAGTGGTGGTTGGTGGGGGCAGTACAAGTACAAAAAGACAAACACGTACACATGTATCTATATATAGCTAGATCGATCGATCGATCGATAGATAGATAGATAGATAGACAGATAGACAGATAGATAGATAGATAGATAGATAGATAGACAGATAGACACATAACGATGGGCTTTTCTCGGTATTTGTCTCCCAAATGCACTAATAAGGCTTTGGCTGGACCGAGGTTATAGCAAGGTATCACGTATTGAAACTGAAGTCGAAACAATGCCGCTATAAAAAAGTTTCGTACCACACAACCATACATATCTTCACATGCATACCTACATACATATATACACAATTACGAAGGTATTTAGATTCTTGAGTTAATCTTCTACATACATTAAACAATATAATTCTCATATGGATACAACCATACACACATATACAAACAAATCAAGACACACACTGACACATAACAATTCTTTTCTTTTCTACTCTAGGCACAAGGCCTGAAATTTTGGGGGAAGTGGGGCAGTCGATTATATCAACCCAAGTATGCAACTGGTACTTAATTTATCGACCCCGAAAGGATGAAAGGCAAAGTCGATCTCGGCGGAATTTGAAAGACATAATAATTAAGACATATATACGCATTCACATGGTGTCTGAAATACACACACACCATACCCGTCGCTATTCAATGGTGCACCCTCAGATCTACACTTATTCGAAAATCCACTTTAGCATTATTACAAATTAGTGCCCAC
>NC_068985.1:71352916-71353464 GCF_001194135.2 Octopus bimaculoides
TCTCCCATTTCTCACTCACTCACTCGCTCACTCACACACACACACACGTTAAACAATGTTACTTACACACAAGGCAAAGAGGTACACACCGACAGCCCTGTACTTTCGGACATAGATAAAATCCAAGATGCACATCGACATACACTAAGAACCTCCCAGAGAAATTCTGCAACTCGAAGCGTGGCTGCTTTCGGGCCGATCCGGGATGGAAAGAATACTGTCGAAATTCAATGGGGCTGTCAGACTTTTATTCCTTTATTAATTAATTTATTTATTTATTTATTATTTTTAAGGGAGAAGCCATCAGTTACCATATTATCCCCAGCTCTTCTTAGACTCTCCGGACCGATATATTGGTGTATAACACGACGCTCACAAATGCACGCTGGACAACAGCCACGATTACACAAGTCGTGTACTTTTACTGTCCCACTCATATTTACGGTTACACTGAACGCTCTAGCCACACACAGATCATCAAGTCACACATAATAATAGGCGTATACATCCACACACATACACACACACACACACACACACACACACAC
>NC_068985.1:71353474-71356123 GCF_001194135.2 Octopus bimaculoides
CACACACACACACACACACACACACACACACACAGAGTCACAAAGAGAGGCGGGAAGGAGGGAACCATACGTACACCTCCCTCACACTCAGCTACAGCCAACGGAGGAAACTCTTTGGTCTTGCATGAACTACTAAAAAGTACACCCAAATCCCTCACGAACCACACTCTATAGTCTTAAAAATGGACCGGTTGTATGATGCCGTCCCGGGCTCTCTGTATATGGGATTTTAAAAAAATGACGGAATGGCCACGGCTGAAACGTTTAGGTTATGATCATTGGTTTGTTTGATCAAAGCTAACCTGGGGTTAAACAACAAGTAAGCCCTTCTCCCTTCCAAACGCACACGCAGACATACAATCACACAGAAAGCGAGAGCCATGCACACAGCCATACACACGGTTGCAGCCTCATTCGCACAGAGTCACATATGACTAAAAGGACATTCACAACACACACACGTAGGCCACATAAACACACACAGACACACACGCCAACGAAAAGCTTAGTCACATACTTATAGCCTCACACTCTGTAAAAGTCACACGCACACACACACACACACACACACATAGATGCAGTGACACACTGTTACAACCACACACATCTAGAATTTTAACCCCATACATACGCACAAAGCTGTATGTTACACTTTCACAGCGACACGCGTAGTCACAAGCACACATTGACACACACACACACACACATCTACAATTTTAACCATACACATACGCACAGAACTGTCAAAAACACACATGTGGACACATACACACACAGACACACACACACATACACGGGCTGCAGTCTTCCGCCACATACGTAGACATTATAAACTGTTACAGTGTTTAAACTACACACCGATACAACGGCCAGACGCATATATATTCATACGTATACACACACAAACACAAACACGCGCGCACACACATACACACACATAAACACACACAAACATACAAACACTGAAGGCTCCACTTACAGCCACAAACGCACGCAAGTATATAACTACACACATTAGCTGTCACTCATAGGCACACATACATACACATAAACGTACACACACGCGCGAGAAGGGGTCCAACCACACTCACAAACACACACACACACACATACACTGACACATACTCCAGCCACACACGCACGCACACACATACATAGATACACAGAAACTGAAACCAAGAATGAAGAGAAAAGAGAGAGAGAAGGGGAGATAGTGAGAGAGACAGGGGCTGAAAGAGAGAGAGAGAGACAGACAGAATAAACAAGATAAAGAGAGTGGGAGAGATAAAGCGAATCAAAGTAATAGAGCGAATGAGAAAGAAAGTGAGGACGAACAAATATGAGAGAGTGAAAGAGAGAGAATGCGCACGGCAGGTCCGTTGCAACAGCAACTGAAGTGTTCCTCGATTGAGGACGAGACGAGTGGGGAAGACAAAATAAGCGACTGGCTGTTTGCCAGATGTTAGTCTCCGACCAGGATAACAGGCGATGCTTCCCCGAGTCCAGGAATCGCCAAGAACTGCCAGACTTCTTCCGTTGATTCTCTCACGACAGGAAGAAAAGGAAGTACAATTAATAAGTTGGTAATAAGAGAAAAAGAGAACAAGAAAGAGAGAGAAAGAAAGGACGAAAGAAGGAACGAAAGAAAGATAAAGAGAGTTTGAAAGAAAAAGCGCGTGAGAGAGAGAGAGAGAAAGAGAATGTGAGACTGAAAGACATAGGAAAATAATAATTAAGACATGCTTTTAAATCTAATATAAACACGTAGATTTATCTGGAGATAAAAAAAAACGAGAATTGTTTACATACATACATCTTACACATACACACACACACACACACACACACACACACACATACACATATTATATAAATGTATAAAATTGCTATCCCATAGCATATACAACATAACCATCACACATACCAAATCGTATACATACTCAAGGAAAGGAAGTAATCACACACAATCGTACGCATTCATACATACACAAATATACACATATAACAAATAATAAAAGTGATCATACACACACACACACACAAAAAAAGCGTAAATACAGATATTATATATACATATATATATATATATATTTCTGTACACATAATCATGTGTGTATATATTATATACACAAAGGTATAAATCCTACAAAAAAAATAAGAAAAAAAAAAGAAAAGAAAAGGATACAACCTTTGTCCATTCTGTAACGCTTATAATTCATCATTTTGGAAATATATTTTACCATTTATTGTGGAGGTCGGAACACCTTTTTCCCCAAAACGCAAGGTGAGTGTCTACATGTTTTTAACTTTTGTTTTTGTTTTTGTTTCCCAAAGGTCTTTTACGTACAACCATATACACATACACTCACACACACACACACACACACACACACATATATATATATATATGCATCTATACATACACACACACACACACACACATACATACATACAAACATACATACATACATGCATACTTACATAGGTCGGTCGTTAGATAAATCGTTAGATATCGTGTATACGTCCGCGCGTGTGTGCGTGCGTACGTGCGTGCGTGCATGCGAGTGTGCGTGCGTGTGTGTGTGTGTCGTTCTGTGTGTGTGTATGTGTGTGCGTGTGTGTGTATTCGTCTGTGTGTGTGTGTGTGTG
>NC_068985.1:71356380-71357044 GCF_001194135.2 Octopus bimaculoides
CACACACACGCACGTACACACTTGGACGTACACAACTGTTCTAGAGTCCCATACTTTATTTAAACATATATATATATATTTATATATATATATATGTATGTATATATGTGTATGTATATATGTGCGTGCATATATGTGTGTGTGTGTGTGTGTGTGTGTGTGTGTGTGTGTGTGCGCGATACAAACAGGAAATATACACATACACATAAAACAAGCAAATACAAACACGCACACACACATTTAATATGTATATATTATGTTATATTATATTATATTATATTATATCATATTATATCATATTCGATCTGAAACTTAACAATCCTCTATTCCAAGCTCCTCAATTGTGAAAATTATCCTATAATCGTCCTAAGATCGGAGCAATGAAACTCGGACAAGTAATTTGTGAAGTTTCGCTTTTCCGTAATATACATATAAATTTCTGAAGATTGAGTGTCTTTTTCTACTTTTCATTCCAAATTAACTATTTATACATTTACGCGCTGTACGTGGTGTACAAGTGCGAGTGTGGCTGTGTGTCTGAAGTAGGTAGGAATCGGACTGGTGATAGGAGAGGGTCTTCAATAGAAAAATGTAGACATGCAAACACAACACACACAAACAGACGTTTATATATATATATATATATATATATATATATATATAT
>NC_068985.1:71357760-71360321 GCF_001194135.2 Octopus bimaculoides
TATATACATACATACATACATACATACATACATACATACATATATGCATACATCGATATATGCATATATATGCGTGGATATCTGCATATGTGTTTGTAGATACATACATGCATGTATGCATACATACACACATACATACACATATACTTACATACATGCATACATACATACATACATGCATACATACATACACACATGCATACATACATACATACATACATACATACATACATACATACATACATACATACGTACATACATATCTGATTGCTGTTGTTTCATGTCGTACAAAAATATCGAGCCGTCCTTGGATAGCAAAACATTGTTTCTATCTATGCGAGGAGGTTGCTAGCCCTCATTCAACAATTTCTCCGTTTATTGAAGAAAGGGATGCTGTGACTGATCTCAAGAAACTCTCATGGTGCAGTCTAATAGATTCAACCTGTAAATTTCTCTATCTGTATCTATCTTTCAGTCTACTTGTCTATTAGTGTATATATCTGTCTGTCCATCTATATTTGCCTATATCTATCTATCTATCACCGTCTCTCACTTTCTGATTCTACCCGTCACTATCCGTCTATCTGCATCTGTCTATCTGTCATTTACCATTCTATTTATTTATCTTTATATATAAAACTGTCTGGTTATTTCTTTCTCTGCTTATCTCTCTGTCTGTCTCTCTATCTATTTATCTATCTATCGATCCATCTACTTCTATCTGTCTGTTTGTCTGTCTGTCTACCAATCTTTGTGTTCGTCTACCTATCTATTTCTCTGTGTATCTGCCTTCTCTGTCTATCTTTCTGTCTTTCAATTACTATATTTATCTCTCTACCTATTATGTATGTATGTATGTATGTATGTATGTATGTATGTATGTATGTATGTATGTCTTTGTTTGTACCTATGTATCTATTTGTCTTTTGTCTGCCTGTCTTCTGTCTCTCTCTGTCTGCCTCTCTCTCTCTCTCTCTCTCTCTCTCTCAATCTCAAGCTCCCTCTTCCTGTCTTTCTCTCTCCTTTCTCTTCCTTCCTCTCTTTGTGAATGTGTGTGTCTATGCGTGTCTTTATCTATCTGGTTCTCTCTCTCTCTCTCTCTCTCTGTTTATCCATTTATCTCTATCTTTTTGTATCTCCATTTGTAGTTGTTTATCTCTCTGTCTATCTATCTTTCTATCTATCTATCATCTATCTATCTATCTATCAATCTATCTATCTACCTTCCTTCCTTCCCCCTCCCAAAAAGAAAAGCTCTACATTGTATTTGTCCCATCTTCGTTGAGCCCTGTGTGGCTAATAAAAGAAATGTATCTACCTATGTCTAGTTTTATTTGTCTATCTACCTATCTTCCTCTATTATTTATCAATCTACCTTTCTCTATTAACCTATCTATCTATGTATCTATCAGCCTACGGATTTATCTTTATCGATTTATTTGTCTGTTTATATCACTAACACTCTATCTCTTGGTCCTACCATCTGTTTATCTGTCTGTCGACCTAACTCTGTGCCTGTCTGTCTTTCTCTTTCTCACTCTCTTTCTCTGTTTCTACCTGTCTATCTGTCTGTCTGTCTACCTCTCTCTTTCTCTCCCTCTCCATCTGTTACCCTCTGTCACTCCTTCTCTCCCTCTCCATCTGTCTCTATCTATCTATCTATCTATCTATCTATCTATCTATCTATCTATCTATCTATCTATCTGTCTGTCTGTCTATTTGCCTAGCTACCTATCTAACTGTAAATATTTCTTTCTGCCTGCCTCTCTTTCCGTATATTAACCTACTTATCTACTTGGATATAAATCTCTCTCTCTCTCTCTCTCTCTCTCTCTCTCTCTCCCTCTCTATCTATCTATCTATCTATCTATCTATCTATCTATTTCTCCACAACTACTAGCCTGTTAAAGTGTCTGCCTGTCTATCTTTTTGTATGTCCGTTGTCTGCCTTTCTTTCTGTCTGTGTCTGTCTATCGACTATCCCCCATTTTTCTGTGTCATTCTGACACCCTCTTTCTATCTTCCAGTTTATCTGACTGTCTGCCTATCCATTCTTCCAATCCGTCTATCTCTGTTTCTCTGTCTATCTGTCTATCTCCCTATCTATCTATCTATATATCTATCTATCAAACTGTCTGTCTTTCTTTCTCTCTCTCTCTCTCTCTCTCTCTCTCTCTCAAAATCTATTTCTCTCTCTTTCTCTCTCTTACTCATCTCTCACTCACTCTATCTCTCTACCTCTCTCTCCTTCTCTTAGTTGGTCGATCTCTCCATCAGAAGTTTATCTGCGTGTCTGGCTGTCACTCGCTTTCTCTGCCTATCTGAGTGTCTGTCTCACTGTCTGCTGGTCTCTCCGTCTGACTCTCCAACCAAATTGTCTGTATGCCAGACTGCCTCTCACTCTACCTACTTCCCTGTCTGTAGCTCTCTCACTCTATTTCATAATTCCGCCGTCTGAATGTCTTTCTATCAATCAATCAGTCCTACTTTCACTATGTATACATAAACATACATACATGCATATATATATTTAAATATATATATATATATATATATATATA
>NC_068985.1:71365823-71366221 GCF_001194135.2 Octopus bimaculoides
ATATATATATATATATATATATATATATATATATATATATATATATATATATATATATAACATGTATTCATATATACGCACATGTATATACACACACGTACATATAGATACATGGAGAGAGAGAGAGAGAGAAAGGGACAGAGAGAGATGAAATTATACATATATGTATATGTAAAGATATAAGCACATTAATGGAGACTGAGGAGTGACAGGGGCGGTTCGCCCCGGGCGACACTTTCATGGGGGCGGCACTTCTGGGTCTGCTATATAAACTTGTATAGGTTTGTTGTCACGATGTGAGGTGGCGGAGACATTGCTACAGGCTTCCCCAAGGCATCACATCAGCTAGCAACCCAATCCATGCGTATATATATATATATATATATATATATATATAT
>NC_068985.1:71367310-71368066 GCF_001194135.2 Octopus bimaculoides
CGTCGCTCTGACCGCATCTCGGGCAGGTCGGTCCGGTGGTTTTCGAACCGTGTCTGTAGATCTTCTCTCGAACTGGTAGTGCGTCTCGATAGCATTGCCAAGCCAGGGATCTCTGGAAATTATCCATAGGCCCCGGCCCGAACGTCGTCTTGAAAAGGCGGGTTAGGAATTTCTCGTCGACACCCAGGTTTGCCCCGAGAGTGTCGTCAGACCTCCCCTCCACTAGTCCTCTATAGAACGCATTGGTCGTTTGGAAGTTGCACAAGTTTGATCCCGGACGGCAGAGCTGTTGTAGAGCTTGGCGACACTCGCGGTGACTTATATATACGTATATAGGCGCAGGATTGGTTGTGTAGCAAGTAGCTTGCTTACCAAGAACATGGTTCCAGGTTTAGTCCCACTGTGTGGCACCTTGGGCAAGTGTTTGCTGCTGTAGCCTCGGGGCGACCAAGCCTTGTACGTGGATTTGGTAGACGAAAACTGAAAGAATTCCGTCGCATGTGTGTGTGTGTGTGTGTGTGTGTGTGTGTTCGTCGCCTCACCATCGCTTGATAACCAACCTTGGTGCCTTTACGTCCCCGTAATCTACGCGATTCGGCAAAAGATCCCGATAGAATAAGTACTAGGCTTACAAAGAATAAGTTCTGGGGTCGATCTGTTCGACTAAAGGCGGTGCTCCAGCATGGTCACAGTCAAATAATTGAAACAAATAAAAGAACAAAATAATATATATGTGTGTGTGAGTGTTATTGTGTA
>NC_068985.1:71368418-71385295 GCF_001194135.2 Octopus bimaculoides
ATATATATATATATATATATAGACATATATATAGACATATATATATATAAAGACGATTCGTTTGTGTGTACCTGTGTGTAATTGTCTGTGTGTCTGCGTGAAGCTGTTTTGCACGCGCCGCCGTGTGTGTGTGTGTGTGTGTGTGTATTATACTCGTACGTGTATGCGTGCACGCTGTTAATTAAACAGAAAATGTGTAGATATTCACGTGACTATTGCGCACACACACACATGCACATACATGCAGATACACGCACATAGGCATAACCACACACACACACACACACATACATACATACATACGTACACACACACACACACACACACACACACATACATACACATTCACGTAGACTCTATCATAGTTTGGTTTTACCTGTTCAACATCTGTACTGGTTGACACGTGAATATATCAGCGGTTTCCTCTTGCAAAACATAATAATAATTATTATTATTTTAAATTTTTGCCACAAGGGCAGCTTGGGAGAAGTGGGGATGTGTCGATTACATCAACCCAGGGTTCAACTGGTACTTATTTTATCGACTCCGAAAGGATGAAAGGCAAAGTCGACTTCAGCGGAATTTGAACAAAGAACTTAGAGCGGGCGAAATACCGCTAAACATTTCGTCCAGCGCGCTAACGATTTTGCCAGTTCGCCATCTTAATAATAATAATAATAATAATAATAATAATAATAATAATAATAATAATAATAATAATAATAATAATAATAATAATAATAATGTCCTCAAATTTAGTGGTGGTGTCTAATCGATTACCTCGACTCCAGTGCTTGACTGGTACTTATTTTATCGACCCCGATATGATGAAAGGCATTTTGTCCGACGCACTAACGAATCTCTCAGCTTGCTGCTTTTTGTTATTATTATTAATAATAATAATGGTTTCAAATTTTGGAGAACAAGGTCAGCAATTTCTGAGGGGAGGATAAGCTGATTTACATCCACCCAAGTGCTTCACTGGTTCCTATTTTATAGACCTCGAAAGGATGAAAAGCAAAGTTAAGGTGGGTGAGATTTGAACTCAGAGCGTAAAGCGTCTGATGAAATGCCGCTGAGCGGTCAAATAAGTACTACTTTATTTCAACACAGCGACTCTCACAGGCAAACATGCCTATATGAAGCGCAAACCAGTTCTAGAAGCACAGGCATGCACACAACTACGATATGGAATATACAGAGTTATTCCAGGCCTAAACACATAAACGTAGAATTCTACACGCACACATAAACACATCCGTAGAAGTGTTTACACGGATTAAGGTAGACGGAACGAGGGACAGTTCGACACAAATTTGTTCGCAGCACGCACACACGAACACAAGACATGCAAAAACGAATTAGATTGTCAGGCAATCAATGTCAGTCATATATACGCGTATGCACATGCATACGCATTGTAGTCCTAGAACAGGGAATAACTACTTTAAACATATAACGAACACACACGCACACACACACACACACACACACACACACACACACACACACACACACATTCATGCGCACATTTGTACGCTCATAAAAACATATACACCCACGCGCACACATATACATATACATATTTACACCTTTACATACATATATGCACACATACATACATACATACATACACACATACATACGTAGTTTCATACAAATGCATATACACGCACATACATACATACAGTGACTCATTCATGTTTACCCTTTTTTAGTTGGAAGGGAAAGCAGTGTTCACGACCTTTCACGGGAAACCCGCAATAAGAAGGGATGGAAGACGATGTCTTGAAATCAGGGATCTGACCCGAATGTTTGATGAGTAGATTTCGTAAAGGTGCAAATGGACGATTGTGTTTACCAACCAAGTAGGCCATGGCGAGAATTGAACACAGAACGTAAAGACCCAGAACAAATTCCGCAAAGAATCCGCTCCGATGTTCTTACATTTCCACCAGTCCACCGTACTGGGACTGGGATATTTTCTTCGACTTCCAAAAAAGAAAAAAAAACTGACCTCGGTCGGATTTGAACTCAGAGGATACCGAATTGGAACAAATACTGTTAGTTATTCTATCGGACGCGATAAAAAAAAAGCTGACGCTTTCGACATGTCTATGAAAGAATTCTGTTGGAATATTCTTGACAGGACTTCAGTAAAACGTAGTCCTAACAGACCAGATATCATTCATATAAGACCCCTTTAGCATTCAAATCACAAATGTTTAGTTTATTTATTCACATTGTTTTAAACTAATCATAGTTGATACACAATACACAAACTCGACTGGTTCGCCGCCTAAATTCATCATGCATTATCTTATAACTTCTAAGTTTCGATTATGCAATTGTTCATTTTTTAGAATAACATTGTAGGGTATGTATGAGAGGACAAATCTAATCAGAAAATGAAAACGTCCCGGTCGACTAATTCGAGATCTTTACATACTCCACCTAATAATTTCGGAAACTAGTCTAAATTATTGAGATGCAGGATTATGTAACACCCTCAATGCCAATCTCTGCAATCTGTGTTTCACACAGCCAGAAAGGTAAAAAAAAAATACATCAGATTAGAAAATTAGAGTTACAAGAAGTAATGGGACAACGAAGTATGCAAAACCTTTTGTAAGCACATATACACACGTTTAGACATACGAATATATACAAATACAAATCAACACATGCTACGATAACCACACTTGTACATGTGTATACATGTGCAATTACATACATACATTCATACAAATAGACAGACAGAGCGCTCCTTACATCACACTTTGAAGGCTATGCATTTGCAATACAAGAACAGGAGATTGCTACTAAATACCTAATAAACAAAAGAAACAGTGAAGTCCTTGAAGTTCTAAGATGCAACAGGAAATTTAGATTATGTCATATTTCTGTGGAAGACATCACATATATGATTAGCAGCTGCCCAAAAATATCATCAAGGTACTTCCTTTCTATGCGACATGACGCTGTCGCAAAAGCAATATACAATGCCATTCAGAAAAAAAGACTGCCCAGGAATAACTGTAGAGAATCCCCGTTATTTAGTACATATATCCAAACATCAATCCAAGGAACACTGGTGGAACATTTTCATCAAAACATCTGTCAAGTGTAAGCATAACAGACCAAATATTGTTGTTTGGTACAGACAAGCAAAAGTATTTACCGTGATAGAAGTCCTGATGGTGTGAATATCTCTTTGAAAATAAAAGAGAAAGATGGTAACTATGGATAACTGCTTCGAAACCTCCAGATTACAAATTTACATTGGTACCAATAATAATTGGTGTACTTGGTTTTGTGTGTAAATGCTTAAGTGACGCCCCGCATGAGCTTGGATTTTCAGAAAAAGAAATCAGCCAACTAATTCACACACTAAAAATACAATCTGTATGGGGAACAATAAAAATATGCAAGACTTTTCTCAAGTTTAGAACGTGACATTGTCTTCATTATCTACATTGGAGCTTAGAATGTTTGTTAGGAACCGGCTCTTTCCCTAGAGGAAGAATTTAAATAACTAAAAACAAGAGAACATACATGCATACATTCATACATACATACCAATTCAACGGTGACGGCAAGTTTATATGGGAAATTCTGTTTCACCTGACAATTTCTGCCTCACCTTTGATAACTCACACATACCCAAAGACACAGTAATATCTAGAAGATTCCCTAAACGCTAAAAGTAGTAGTCAATTCACACTCAAATCTCACCCTATGATCTTTAAAAAAATGTTTCATTTGTTTTTAGACTATAGGCTGTGATTGGAGTACATTGGAAAATGCATTCCTACATATATAAAAATATGGAATAGTCATAAATGGAACGCCGGTGGTCATAGTTGATGCTAATATATAACAGGTTTAATATATATATTGAATGAATAGATAAATAGATAGATAGATAGATAGATAGATAGATAGATAGATAGATAGATAAACATAGACAAGCAGACAGACAGTTAGATGGATAGATAGACAGGTAGATCGACAGACTGACAACATATTAATAAACAACGTCCAAACACAATACACCCAGCAAAGATGCTAACAGCTTTTAAACGCAACATACAAACACCAGTAACAACGAGAACGAGCTGAAATGTAGTCTCGTAGCCTGCTAGAAATAGCAGCCAAATCTCCCTCAATTGAATATAATGTAGTTTTGGGTATGCTATATCTAAAAGAAGAAAAAATGTGATGGTTGTCACGTTTGGACTGCATTTTATCTTAGGCAGACGCATTAGAACGCCGGGTGAAATCCTTAGTGGTATTTCGTCTGCCTATAAGTTCTGAGTTCAAATTCCGCCGAGGTCGACTTTGCCTTTCATCCTTTCGGGGTCGATAAATTAAGTACCAGTTGCGTATTGGGTCAATCTAATCGACTGGCCCCCTCCCCCAAAATTTCGGGTTTTGTGCCTAGAGTAGAAAGAAGCAAGAATATCAGTCAGACAACGAAGAAACTTTATGTGGTCGCCACATGTGCTAAAAATATCAGCTAAATCTTTCAAATCGCATTCAAAAATGTAGTTCCAGATATACTGTCTAAAAAGACGAGTGTTCACGACCGGAATGGTTTTTGAACAGTACCAAGTAACAACGACCTGTTAGAAATCACAGCCAAATTTCTCTCATATCACACCCTACCGTTATATATAACGAAGTATACAATGAATCAGCGAGTGAGACCCTGTTAGAAACAGCAGCCAAATCTGCTTCGTATAACAGCTCTATCGTCTTGCAAAGAGAAAGGCACGTTAGATAATGTAGTTCCATGTTTAAAAAGATAATAAGTGATGGCCACTGTTGGAATGTCTTTCCTGGTTGGTCTACAGGTTGAAGCTGGTGTTGGCAATGACGTAACACCAACGTCTATGGAACATGAATTCAACAGCGTAGTTCTACAAATAAAGGAAGTCGGAATGGGCAAGGGTTAACGACTTTCATTTTGAAGGGGGTCATGATTGATTGGCAATAACTATCAGTACTCCCCTGCCTCTGTTGTCACTTCATTTTTGCCCGTACACAGATACACACACGCATACATAACATTTATACACACACACACACACTATTCCACAGAAATTACGCAACTTGACTATTTCTTTCCTAGTTTATACGTTCGATTTGTGATCTAAGGTTTGTTTCAAGTGCTGCTCGTTGTTGCTTAACTGAAAAATCCGATTGAATTGTAGAACATTTAAGAGAATGCCGACGAATTTCGTTGTACATTTAACGCAAAGTATTTAATGTTATAAGCTAGCTTTCTTTCGGACTAAAAAAATAAGGGTTTCTATGCGATCACTTACACTGCTTGAATTAAGTCCTGACTTTGCTTAATATCATATCCTGTCGCTCTAAAGCAGAAGGTTACGTTGGTGGATAGTATAGTTCTAAAATAAAATAAGATAAAATAAAATACAAAAAACACGAGAAATACGGGAAGGTCAAGATGGGCAGACCTTCTATCATGGAGTTACTTCCATTAGTGTATCTAAAAGGAGCGGGGAATGCGTCCCCACCGGATTGCATTTCGGGGCTTGAGTCACGTTATGTTGTGTTTGTAGCGGGAATGGTTCAAAAGATTCAAAGACAACACCAATAGGTACAAATTCTGCCTTCTCATCTGCATCAGAGCTGGGGTTAAACAACAACAGCTGCCACTACAATATCGACGACACACAATCGAATCTGGAAGTTTCCTATATGGTCGATTGGTCAGCAAGAAACAATACCCAAATCTCTCAAAAATCACATACTGCCTTTAGAAAATAGGAGAGATAAGAAAGTGGGGTCTGAGTTATACTTTTTTTTTTTTTTTTTTTTTTTCCTCATTTCGGTTATAAGGTTTATTCCTTTTGGTACAGGATTTTCTTGCTTTAGGGATGCGACTGAAATGTTACTCTAGTCGACACATCATTCTGTCTGACACTAGCCAAGACATTTTCCTGTCATGTGGAGGATAGTAATACGAGGCGGAGTTTGAACTCAGAATGCAAAGAGCTGGGATATTTACTGTAATGCATCTTATCCGACGCTCTTACAATTCCGCCAATACACAAACCTCGACTGGTATTTTATTTATTTGTTGATTTCAAATTTTGGCATAAGACCAGTAAGTTCGGGTGAGGGGCTAAGTCGATTACATTGACCCCAGTGCTCAACTGCTACTTATTTTATAGACCTTGAAAGAGTGAAAAGCAAAGTCGACTTCAGCGGAATTTGAACTCAGAGTGTGAAGACGGACGAAATGTCGCTAAACATTTTGCTCGGCGTGTTAACGATTGAGCGAGCTTGCCGCTTTACTTTAATGCAAAAAATAATGAAACGTCTTAAGATTTTATAATTACTAAACAAGTAACTAAAGAAGTAATTAAATTAAATAAGCCAGCTCGCTGTCTTATTTTATTTATTTACCGACAACAACAAAAAAGGGTAATGTTGAATTCAATGAGATTTGAACTCAAGTGCAAAGAGACGTAGAAAATATTGCAAGGCAGCCTGTTACCGAAGATCTAGTGACCCTGCCAATTTACCAAATTTCGAGTTTTACAACGACTGGGGGAAGGAAGAAAAAGGGTTGGTCGCGACTAGGACGCTTTTGATTATAAATCTACTTAACTGGGACTGTCCCATAGTAAACTAGCGACTGCACTGGAAGTGTCGGCAGACGATAGTATCAGCAAAATCTACAAACTTCACTGAATAAATTTTACAGACAGACAACAACTGAAAGTCTCCTCACACACGGTTGTTTATGTATTTTATATTTTTATTTTTCTCTGAAAGACGAACTGGAATTTGTTGTTGTTGTTATTGTTGCTATTGTTGTTTAGCCAAGCTAAGCAAATTCCACCTGTAATCGTCTTTCTTTCTTCCCTTCTTTCATTCATTCTTTCTTTTTCGTTTTCTCTCCCCCATCGCACACACCAGTTATAATGTATCATCTGTGTTTCTCTTTTTGCCCCATTTATGGTTTACTCTAGAACTGTGGTTCTCAACCAGGGTCCATATGACCCTTAAGGGTTCATATAAGACTTTGTTGCTAAAAATTTATGTGCAAATAAATTGGTTATACTTCTACAAGACAAAATATTTTAACTATTTTTTTATACAATTCCTAATAATATTTAATTATAAAAAATATAAAGGCTTTTTTTTTAAAAACATGGAACGGTTATGAGATTCCATCCGAGTAAAGTAGGAATCAAAGGGGTCTATAGGCAAAAAATGGTTAAGAATCACTAGCCTAAAGGCAGGGGATGTGCTCAAAACCACCACAGGTCCTCTATGACAGTTCAGTAGTGATATAGTTTTGATCTTCTTGGACAACTCCTCGCAAATCAAATCTTGCATAAGAAGGGTGAGATGGATGCTTTGATAGGTTGATTTCCTGGAGAAGGATTGGGTGTAGTTGTTAAAGGGAGGCCCACGAGGCAAGCAAGCAGACGTAGTATGGATGACAAGAGGACTAGATGTGTGTCTGTGCCGAGTGGATAGAGGATAAAGTATAAAGATCTATATGACTCATAGGGCCGGTTTCCATGGCGCATATATTCCCCCACCGGAACGGGACGCCGGTCTGTCGCAGGATTACTCATTTTTGCCAGCTGAGCGGACTGGAGCAACGTGAAATGAAGTGTTTTGCTCAAGAACAAAACGCGTCGCCTCGTCAAGGAATCGAAACCAGTCTTAAAACCATGAGCACAGCACCCTGACCACTAAGCTACCCGCCTCCACTGTCGGGTACACCAGGGTATAAATGACACGTGACAGCCAGATTGGAAGAGGTACAGCCTACTATTGTAGCAGTAGAAGAATGCATCTCTGTCAGCTGCTGCTATGGTTCTTCGTGTTCTTTCAAAATGGAAGTGTGTGACTTGAGAGAGATTTGGCTGCTATTTGTGGCAAGTCGCACGATGACATAAAAGTTCTCTTGTTGGCTTGGGGATGTGTTTGGGGATGAAGAAAAGTGATTTTGTGTTTTTTAACGTACTTTTACGTAAATATTATTATTGTTTTGTTTTTGTTTTGTTCCTTTTACGTTTATAATTGCCTGTCTCACTCTACGAATGTATTTGTGTCTATGTCTGTCTGTCTACCAAAATATCTGTCTGCATACCTATACGAATTGTTATTTAGCAATCTATATGGGTGTATGCATGTATGTATGTATGTATGTATTTATGTACGCAGGTATGTGTGTGTATTTATTATTCATGTACAAGAATGTTATTAACAGTGACTTCGAAGTTTCAGCCGGCTAAGATATCGTCGGACGAATACTTAGCTGGCCCAACATTCGAAGTCTCTATCAACAACATTCTTCTATAAGGACAATAAATTTGTACTCTACAAAAGTTGAGTGACCCATCAGATTAATGTAGGATTGTTTTCATAACAGAACGTAAAGGCAAGTATTTATGTACGCATGTATGTATGTACGTACGTATATTATATATGTATGTATATTACGTATGTCTATTATGTATGTATGCATGTATGTATGTATGTATGTATGTAAGTATGTACATATGTATATTATATATGTATATTATATATGTATGTATATTATGTATGTCTATTACGTATGTATGCATGCATGCATGTATGTATGTATATATATGTGTGTATGTGTGTATGTATGTATATATGCATGTATGTATGTACGTATGTATGAATGCAAGTATGTATGTATGTATGTATGTATGTATGTATGTAAGTATGTATGTATGTATGTATGTATGTGTGTATGTATACATGCCTGTATGCATATATTCTTTTACTCTTTACTCTTTTACTTGTTTCAGTCATTTGACTGCGGCCATGCTGGAGCACCGCCTTTAGTCGAGCAAATCGATTCCAGGACTTATTCTTTGTAAGCCTAGTACTTATTCTATCATTCTCTTTTGCCGAACCGCTAAGTTACGAGGACGTAAACACACCAGCATCGGTTGTCAAGCGATGTTGGAGAGACAAACACAGACACACAAACATATACACATACATACATACGAGCTTCTTTCAGTTTCCGTCTACCATATCTACTCACAAGGCTTTGGTCGGCCCGAGGCTATAGTAGAAGACACTTGCCCAAGGTGCTATGCAGTGGGACTGAACCCAGAACCATGTGGTTGGTAAACAAGCTACTTACCACACAGCCACTCCTGTGTTTGTGCAAGTATCTATGTTTATATGCGTATATGTTTGTATGTATGTATATATGTATGTATGCATGTATGTATGTATGTATGTATGCATGTATGTGTGTATCTATGTACGTACGTATGTATGAATGCAAGTATGTATGCATGCATGCATGTACACACACACACACACACACACACACACACACACACACACACACATGCAATCAGCATGCCTTCTTCATGTCTGCAGCACACGTATAACCTACGCGCGCACTCATGCACTCACACATTCATTCACGCTCATCCAGCTACGTCTACACTCCGTCTGTGTTATGCGCGAACTGTAATAAATTCACCTATAATCAATCACTTGTCGTTAGAATCCTTCCTGTCATGGTGTAGTTAATAATTCATAGTTGCCACGTGACAGATATGCTGTCGCAAACTTTTCAGTGGACCATGGAGGCTCTGAGACTATTTTCCATGAAACCAAAACAGTAAAAACTCTGAGTGACAGAGGGTAGTCCTTCATAAGACCTTTGTGGATTTTTCATCTTCTTTAAATACTGATGATGGTGGTGGTTTTAATGGTAGTGGTGGTGGCAGCGGCGGCTGTGATGTGGGTGACGAGACGACGATGATGATGATTGTTACATAGGTACAAAGCGGGTAATTTTGTAGGAAGGGGTTGGTCCATTCAACCAACCTCGGTACTTGAATGGGACTTTATCGAACTTTATCTCTTGTTGAGATTTGAAATCAGAACATAAAGAACCACTTTCAATAAGGATGGTTTCTGATTTAAGGACGAGGCCAACAACATTAAAGGAAGGGGTTAGTCGATATCAGTGATCCTAGTACTTCACTGGTACTTTATTTTATCGACCCACACTAGGATGAAAGGCAAAGCTGACCTCGACGGGATTTGAACTCTGAACATTAAGATACAGAACGAATACATTCACACATACAGAAAACGTTTTAAAGATGTCACAAAAGCGTGAGTATATACGAAGTTAAATAATAAAAGTGGCAGTGGGCCAAAGATTGGATTCAAATTTTGGTCCAAGGCCAGCAAGTTCGGTGGGAGGGATAAGTCGATTACATCAACGCCTGTGTTCAGCTGGTACTCATTTTATCGACCCCAAGCAGATGAAAAGCAAAGTCGACCTCGGCGGAATTTGAACGTAAGGAAGAACAAAATGCCGCTAAGCATTTTGCGCGGCGTACTAACGATTCTGCCAGCTCACTGCCTTCGCTCTATTACGAAACGTTGAAACGTGTTAGCATTTTATTAATTACTAAAAGTAATTAAATAAGTATATTTTAACACATTACAAGTAAAAGAATTATAAATATAAACACAAATTAAGTGTAATCCTTCCGTACACAGGTGAGAAACTACAGCTTGGGTTTGATAAACGCATCACATGGGCTCATCACCTTTCATTCCCAAGTATTCTTTGTCTTCATATTGGTAACCGTTAGTACCGAATGAGTCTGTGTATAACTCAAATGCCTAAGTGGCTTCAAAATCTTTTAAATGCGGTTTTCACCAGCAGCTTATTTCCTATTTGCTCCACATAATCGGAGCTCCTCTCTTTGCAAATCTACACTTTGTCTAATGGTTATTGCAGGCCACTTAGATAGTCTCACAGTTGGACGTTGCTATACGAAGCATTGTAATCCCATACGTCTCTAGAAAAAGGTGAGCCCATCCGCACATGTTCTACTCGCTTTCCCTTCAAATCTACTTGACATTTTTAGAAGTTTTTTTCTCTCTCTTACTCATTCCACTGCCCTCCATAGTCTTCGACCCCTGATTATTGTCTAGCGCCTCATCGTCACAAGACGATGGGAGTAATGTTGTATTTGGCTGGGGTGAACGAGGACTCGGTCATTCTCTTCTGGGACGGGGAGACGAGACGATATCTCCCGATACTCCCAGAGCATTGACTGGTGGTGCCATGAGAACAGTAGCTTCTGTGATCGGATGCTGTTGTTGTTGCAGCTTTCTCTTCAGTTTTCATTTTCTTTTTCTTGAGTTCTTCCGCATAGCAGCTGAGCTTTTTGTGCTGGACCGCCAATCTCACCGCATCTTTGCTTTCTGCACTCAAGACTCAATACTCTTCTGGAACGATCCTGCGACATTCGAAGGTAATTAAGACTTGAATGTTTATGCAGACCCCTCCCGATCGCATGTCATTTCCAGTCTCTTAAGTGTTGAATAATACTGATGATAGGGAAAGATCTACATTGAAATGGAATGATTTCGGAAAAAGAAAGGGAAAGCATACACAGTATATGAAATAATATTCTTTCTAATATAGGCACAAGGTTTGAAATTTGAATGGGGGAGCTGTTAAGTCGGTAACACCGACCCCAGTACTTGACCGGTGTTTATTTTATCGCCCTTTAAAGGATGAAAGGCAAAGTAGACTTCGGCGGAATTTGAGCACAATGACGGACGGAATGCCACTAAGCTTTTTGTTTGGCATTCTAAAGATTCTGCCAGCTTGCAACTTTCTTAATAACAACAACAGCAGTAATAATAATAATAATAATAATAATAATAAGAAGAAGAAGAAGAAGAAGAAGAAGAAGAAGAAGAAGAAGAAGAAGAAGAAGAAGAAGAAGAAGAAGAAGAAGAAGAAGAAGAAGAAGAAGAAGAAGAAGAAGAAGAAGAAGAAGAAGAAGAAGAAGAAGAATAGTAATAATAACAATAATAATAATAATAATAATAATAATAATAATAATAATAATAATACTTATTTCTGATATAAGCACAAGATCAAAAATATTGGGAGGCGAAATTGCTGTCAGTTAAAGAGACCCTAGTAATTTACTGGCTCGGGAAAGGTGATAAACAAACTGTATTCTGGTGGGATTTGAACGCGAATGGGTGGTTGTGGAGACTGGGACAAATTAAATACTGCGATGCATTTTGTCCAGGAGTTGTTTTGCATTTGTTGTTGGTGATGGTGATGTTAATGGCGGTTGTGCTGGTTGTGTCTAAGCCCTATCCATCCCTATCAGTCAGCCTGATCCATTTGATCTATGATTAAAAGGGATCATCACAGCAGATTTTTTTTCAAACATAGTGTACCACATTTATTTAATGTACCCAATTTTTAACAGCAGAGAGTGGTTCGGGACATTTAGCTACTGTTTCTAGCAAATTCACTTATGGGATCAATCGTCTTTATCGCGGTTGAAGATTACAATACTGGCACTTCGTCGGTTACGACGACGAGGGTTCCAGTTGAACCGATCAAAAGAACAGCCTACTCGTGAAATTAAGGTGCAAGTGGCTGAGCATTCCACAGAAATGCGTACCCTTAATGTAGTTCTCAGGGAGATTCAGCGTGACAGAGAATGTGACAAGGCCGGCTCTTTCATATACAGGTACAACTCATTTTTACCAGCTGAGCAGACTGGGGCCACGTGAAATAAAGTGTCTTGCTCGAGCACACAATACGCCGCCGGGAATCGAAATCACGAGCTTACGATTGTGAGCCGAATACGCTAACCACTAAGCCACGCACTTTCACAGCTTAGAATACTAAAACACAAAACAAATCAAATATTTCTGCGGCCAAAAGACTTTGAGAGTGAGAGATGTCAAAAGTTTCCTCCAATCGATAGGTGAGTGTATGACAAGGACATTAAATAGTGACAGGACAATAAATAGATCGTCTATCTACAGCGGATTGGATTCAAATGTCTCTTCTCGTACAATGACTTGATTGACCTTTTGGTTCATGTCATTAACGGAGACGAGGGAAATGATTTAGGATTAAGGATTTCTATATAACAACTATGGAACCAAGAAGCCTACCATAACATTCCTACTACATCTTTATATGTAGGATTAGTCCTTTTGTCATCTCATCATCATTGTTACTATCGCATTCGTCCCCATCAACGTCGACATCATCATGGCCGACATCATCATCGTCATCGTCACCATCATGATTATCATCATCGTCATCGTCATCATCATCGGTTAAAAGCATGATTAACTTAGGTATTTACTTTTGTCAGTTTGTGTTCTGTGTTCTGTGTTCCAGTCAGTCCCTCTGGAGTCGATATAAACGAAGTTGAATGTTGATTGCATGACAAAAACCAGAATCCCCGTAGAACTCTGCGTACAAACTCTGGCAGTATTCAACAAACGTCAATATGTGTTCTTAGTTCAATACCTACAGAGGCAAGATTTTCATCTTATCCATTAGATGAGGTGAAATCGATAAAATTAAATAGCAGCCAAGAACCAAAATTAGCTAAATATTTGCAATAAAAGTTGTATGTATTATATTATATCATATTACACACACTCACACATACATACATACAACATACATACATACATACATACATACATACAAACATACCTACATACATACATACATACATAACGTTTGTTTTTATGTTCAATTATAATAAGAACTATTCTACATTAATCTGATGGGTTATTCTATACTTTTATAGAGTACAATTTTATTATTCTTATAGAAGAATGTTGTTGACAGAGACTTCGAAGTTTCGGTAGTAGTTGCCGTCGTCAGACTGCAGACAACGTCGCGTTACCTAAACCCCTTGATACATCATTACCTCAGCCTTCACACACGTCTCCCGTACATTCAAAAATAACCTCAGACCATAATCCTCCCCTACCGCAGCCACGTTGACAGCCGTTGCTTTTGGATTCCAGAGAAAGCTCGTCTATTACGCTACCGTTCATGCAGGTTAGTTAACCGGGCCAACGCATGCAAAGTCACGAACTCGGACAGTTGAACAAGATTACCGTTATATCGTGTCCTGAGAACACTGAATATTCTCTTAACTTTTGATAATGACATATAGCTATACAGATAGATATACAGATAGATAGATATACTGATTGATAGATATACTGATTGATAGATATACTGATTGATAGATATACAGACAGAAGACAGGCAAACAGACAAACAGACAGACAGACAGACAGATAGATAGACGGACGGACGGACAGACAGGCAGGCAGGCAGGCAGACACACAGACAGACAGACAGACAGAAAGAGAGATAGACATAAATATATACATATGTATGCATGTGTAGAGAGGATAGATAGACAGACAGACGGACGGACGGACAGACAGACAGACAGACAGACATACAGACAGACAGACAGACAGACAGACAGACAGACAGACAGATAGACAGACAGATAGATAGATAGATAGATAAATAGATAGATAGATAGATAGATAGATAGATAGATAGATAGATAGATAGATAGATAGATAGATATTCGCGACAAAACAACAAATCAAGAAAAGAGTAGAACACAGTATAGAAACATGTAAATCAACCCGGATACATCGATTCTCGTCCAATCACAGAACTTAAGCAACATCGAACCAAGTATTTTGCGATTAGGTGGGTGACCGCGTGAAAGTCCTACACACTGTAAATATATGCTTTATTCTTTCAAGGCGGTAACCAATCATGGCTGCAGAGGCGTGACTATGTTGTAAGAAGCTTGCTTCTCATCCACATGGTTCCGGGTTCAGTCCTGCTGCGTGTCACCTTGAGCGAGTGTCTTCTACTATATCCTCGACTAACCAGAGCCTTGTGAGTGGATGTGGTTGATGGAAACAGAAAGAAGCCCGTCGTACATGTGTGTGTGTCTGCGTTTATCACCCCACCACTGCTAAACAACTGATGATGTGCTTACGTCTATGTAACTTAGCGGTTCGGCAATAGAGTCGCTAGAATAAGTATCAGGCTTTAAAAAAAAATACTAGGGTCAATTCATTCGGCTAAAAATTCTTCAGGGCGGTACCCCAGCATGGCCGCAGTCTAATGATTGAAACAAGTAAAAGGTGAAAGTAAAAAGCTATATATATATATATATATATATATATATACAGACACACAGACACACACATAATATATATATATATATATATAAGGATGCTGTTTGTTGAATGGTAGCACATCAACCTCTCGTAAAAGGGAGTAAGTTCGATTCTCACAGTTTCTAATATCTAACCTTCTTATTTTCACTGACGATGCCTCAGCATGGACGCAGCGCATGAGCCGAAATGCATATAATGCGTAGTGGTTAAGAGCGTGGTCTACTAACCCCAGGCTTCCGAGTTCGATTCCAGGCAGTGACCTGAATAATAATAATAATAATAATGATAATAATAATAATAATAACAACATCGAAAAATACCTTAGGAATGAGGACCCAGGTTCGAAATTTCCCCAGGACACCTGATGAAGGCTGGAGGGTATATCAGCCGAAACCTTGTGTTAAGAACAAACAAGATGAGGACAAATATCCATGTAAATAATGTGCAATTATTATGTATTATCTGATGCAAATATTTATAAAATATATTATATATCATTTAAAATATATCTCAGTATACATATTGTATGTAGATAGATAGATAGATATACGTTTATATATATATTGCATTATATGTGTGTGCGTGTATATATATGTGTGTGTATGTATGTGTATATATAGTTTTGTATGTGTGTGAGTGTTTGTGTGTCTGTATTGACTTGAAACTCACAGTAACTCCAGTATAATTTTTGAAAAGTGATTTTGCTACAGTATAGTCCCATGACAAGAAAATTTTAGTTGCCATCTGTAATCTTATTTTATTAACAATTGCGTATATAGGATCTGTAACATGTGCATAAATGATGAGTATCCGCATATAAAATTAATACATTAAATATATGTTATGTAATATTTAACACACACACACACACACACACACACATATATATATATATACTAGATAGACAGACAGACAGACAGACAGACAGACAGATAGATAGATAAATAGATAGATAGATAGATAGATATGTTTCTTTATTAGCCACACAGGGCTCAACATAGAAGGGACAAAATACAAATGTAGAGTTTTTCTTTTCGAGGGGGGGCGAAAAAAATAAAAAAATAAATAAATAAAATAAAAATTTTTTTTTTAAAGTGGGGACAACGATGGAAAAAGAACATCGCAGAACGTTTGGGGTATTTACAAAAAATATGAAATAATACAGAAAATAGGTAGATAGATATTCCTGTATTTATATATAAAATATACATGCGTATTTTCATCTTGGTGCATATTTATTTCATGCGCTAGCGCGCGCGTACACGTGAGCGTACATTATGCATGCATTGATCTATCGTTTTCACTACACTTGTAACTGTGTTATAATTTTCCTACCATATAAGACCACCATCATCGAGATTGCTTCTGGCAAATTATCTACATTTCTACCTCTTGCTTATTTTCTGAGGCATCGAAACTCGGAAATTCCTGTGGAATCTGTTAATCGTCTGTCATTGACTTGTTTCAGTCATTAGACTGCGGCCATGCTGGGGCACCGTCATGAAGAGTTTTAGTCAAACGAATCGACCCCAGGACCTATCTTTTTAAAGCCTGGTAGTGATTCCTATTTGTCACTTTTGCTGAACTAGTAAGTTACGGGAACGTAAACATACCAACACCGATTGTCAAGTGGTGTTGGGGAACACACACACAAAAGCATACACACCGACACAAGCACACACACACACACACACACACACACACACACACACACATATATATACACACACATACACAGACACATATATATGTGTGTGTGTGTATATATGTATATATACATGTGTATGTATGTATGTATA
>NC_068985.1:71385731-71388958 GCF_001194135.2 Octopus bimaculoides
ATATATATATATATACATACGACGGGCTTCTTTCAGTTTCTGTCTTTCAAATCCCCTTGGTCGGCCGGGGCTATAGCAGAAAGACACTTGCCCAATGTTCCACACAGTGGAACTGAACCGGGAATCACGTGGCTGGAAAGCAAGCTTCTTACCACATAGCCACGCCTGCGACTATGATATTGTATGTTTCAAGGTTTCATGGTTTTGTTCTTTCTCTGTTTCTTGCTTTCTGTCCCCTTCTTTCTTTGGCTATTTCATCTGCCTGCACTCACGTGCTCGGACACATACTTAAGTGCATTCATACAGACACACAGTGACACACACGGATGTAAACGTAAACAAGCCGAGACATACAGACACACGGATACGAACACACACACATGCGGACAAACAGACGTCAAGATACATGGGGACATAACAGCCGCTCATACATATACACATGTATATTCACACACACATGCATAGATATAGGCGTGTAGTACACGTCCACGCGTACATGGGCTCATTCACACACACACACACACACACACACACACACACACACATACACATACACACAAATATACACATGTTTAGATATACAGAATAATGAACAGAGACACACCGACACGCACGCATAATGATACAGTAACAAACACAACTATTCATGTATGCACAAGTATATTGAAACACACACGCACACACAGATACATATATGCATTAATATAGGGGTTTTAGCAACAACATATACATCATGCATGAATTCACTGATATACAGAGAGTCAGATACGGACCATTCGAAAGTGAAGACTTAAGAAAATGTATGGAGCGAGAATAGAATATATGTTCTGAATTCCCATGTAAATCGTCAATGGACGAATAAGACAGTGTGTGTGTGTATGTATGTATGTATGCATGTAAGTATGTATGTGTGCGTGTGCATGTATGTATCTATGTATGCATGCATGTATGTATACATGTATGTATGCATGTACATATGTATATGTATATATATATATATATATATATATATGCATGCATGTATGTATATACATACATGTATATACATGTTATATATACATATATATGTGTGTGTGTGTGTGTGTTTGTGTATATGTGTGTGTGTGTGTGTATAAATATGGCAAATTTGCCACTTTCTCTGAAGATTAAAAAACGGTGAAAAGTCTTAATCGATTTTCGACCCTTATTGGAATTTCATTAGACGTGTCTGAATCATTTGACCAATCCTAGGTAAGCTGGTGCTCAATCTAGGTAGGTCCATATTTGCATATATTGATGTTTAAATCTATGTTGATTTTGAATCAGCGGAACTATCCTCAAAAACGCTTCCAACCATGTCCATCTTTAAGTTAAAAGCCAGTATAGTGTGACTTTAGGGAAATTGAGTGCTATTTCTAGCAATGGGGTTTCTTCCTATGTATGTATGTGTATATAATCTGTGTATGGGTGTGTGTAGTTGAGTATCCTTTTTGCTAGAGCCTCAAAGAGGAAAGGCAGCACCTATAACACTTGTCAGGGTATCTGAAATCGGTGAAAGGATAGAAATTATCCTCAGCCCAGAAACCTTACCCGAATATTTGCAGCAGAGTGGGCCCTCTCAAAGGTACCCATGGATCAGATGGTGATATATAACTTGGCGACGGATTAGAAGACGCAGCCGCAAGAAATACAAACTGTCTCTCCGACACAGTCTTCCATGTACGATATTTAATTCACAAAGGCTCTAGTCTGCCTGAGGCATTTGTGGGAGGTACATACCGAAGGAATTACATTAAAGACTGTAGAAATTTCCAAGCTAATCGAATCAACAACCTGATGTGTAAGCTCAGCTGTAACCACTTTATTAGGTCACTACCACATTTCCGACAGGTTTGGACATCACGAAGCACGTTACTCAATCAATGAAATCAGTTGTAGCTGTGTATCTATACAGAAATGTATGTCCGTTCAATTAAAATACGTTTTATATGTAATGACACATACAAACGGAACTCATGACAATCCCACGTTTTGTATATGTCCTCGTTTCTATTCTGATACATAAATTTATTGATGTTCATAACATTATTTATGTTAAAAATATCGATTGTGTCTTCGATATCCTTTCATAGTCAAGGATGTTGAAATCGTAACTCTTGAACTTGCTTCTTTGTGCTAAATATTTCGATTACACGTCGTGACAAGTAGATAGATTTTTTACACATAAATGTTTATATTTGCTACAAATGACGTAAGAAAATTAGAACCATTTTCCTAATTCCGCTTTCTATTTCTTCAACAACACGCAACAAATATGAAAGGATACCGGAATCACCATAATTTGGCTGACACTGAATTAAACTTATAAATTTGGAGAAACGTTTTTATTGATATGTCTGCAGAAAGTAGTGTTGTAAATATTTGGAAGACATTTATATTTCCTGAAGTATAAACAGACACGTTAAGAAAGCCATCGTCCAATGTAAGATGTCTATGTTGCAGTTAATAAAAAATTGATTTGTGAGTGAGTCGTGAAGCTGAAATCTTCAATAATAAAAGTAATATGAAAACTATATTCTAATAAAAAAAAAACAGTATAGTAAAATTAGAATTTATACGAATTTTTTTGACAGTGTTGACTTTGATAATTGCCCTTTGCTTTAGTAAAAGATACATACTCCAAACTAATTAATACACGACTTTCTTTATAGATGGATGTATGTATGTAATTATAAGCAAATACGTGACGAAGTCTTAGGCGAATAGACTTAGGCGAATAGTTAGGTGAATAGCTTCGTAATCATGAGGTCCAAGGCTCGGTTTCTCTGTGCGGCATCTTGAACAGATGTATTTGCCAAAGATTCCGATTGATTCTCGCCTTGGGGATGAAATTTAGTAAAACAGAAGGTGAACAGAAGATTGTTAGAATGATTATAACTATAACTCAAAGGTCCTGCTAATTCACCCTCGGATGGCTACGGGTGTCTGTGGAAATCTCAGTCACGTGTGTGGGGAGGTTATTCAGCTGATCACCATCGAAAGAGAGGAAGACTACTGGATTTGTGGAATTTATAGACAGTTTGGCTGTTTATTTCTCTGGCATTTGGTCAGATAGGGTAGACACCTCAGATGAGAAGCCAATAAGGTTCCAAAACCGATTAACGTTGTTCAGATCTTTTTTCTTCTTCTTCTTCTTCTTCTTCTTCTTCGTCTTCTTCTTCTTCTTCTTCTTCTTCTTCTTCTTCTTC
>NC_068985.1:71388968-71389493 GCF_001194135.2 Octopus bimaculoides
CTTCTTCTTCTTCTTCTTCTTCTTCTTCTTCTTCTTCTTCGTCTTCTTCTTCTTCTTCTTCTTCAATCTACGGAGAAATCATTAAATTTGCCATGTTTGAATGTCTCCTATGTAGGTTTGCACACACACACACAGACAGACAGACACACACACACACAGACAGACACACACACACGCACGTATATATATATATTTAAGAAAATAAGATGACAAAGGAATAAACAATTATCTTTTGAACTTCATTAGCTTACAGCTGTTTCTGCTATAGATGCAGTGGACTCAAAGTTGATTGCCTGAGTAACACCTTATAGCTTCTTCAGAGCCTTGAATATGAAGTGAAATTTATTTGGGAAAAGAATTACTTTTATGCATATAGGGGGTAGCATTAGCAATGAGAAAGCCAACATCTATGTTGGGGATTAAAAGCAGGGGCTCCCGTGCATTGAGTTCTACTATATACATATATAGATAGATAGAGAGAGAGGTGGAGACAGGGACAAAGACAGACAGTGACAGATATATATA
>NC_068985.1:71389953-71390859 GCF_001194135.2 Octopus bimaculoides
AGGACGATGGCGATGACGAGGAGGACGATGGCGATGACGGGGAGGACGAGGAGGACGAGGAGGACATGCATATATATACACACATACATACATACATACATACATACATACATACATACATGGGTCTGTGGCTCGAAGTTTGCTTCTCAGCTACATTGTTCCGGGTTCCATCCCCCTGCATAGCACCTTCGGCAACTGTCTTCTACAATATCCACAATGGCCCGGCCCGACCAAAGTCTTGTGAGTGAATTTGGTAGACGGAAACTGAAAAGATACCCATCGTATATGCATATATCTGTGTGTGGTGGTGGTGGTGGTGGTGAGAGGGGGGTCTTTGTGCTTGTGTTTGTCCCTCAACACTACGTGACAACTGATGTTGGTTTGTTTATGTCCCTGTAACCTAGCGGTTCGACCTAAGAGTCCGATTGAATAAGTACCAAACTTTAAAAAAAAGAATTACTGGGATCGATTCGGTCAACTAAAATTCGCGAAAGCGGTGCTCCAGTCTAATGAATGAAACAAGTAAAAGATTAAAGATAATACATACACACACACACACACACACATATATATATATATGTATATGTATATATATATACACGTACATACATACATACATACATACATACATGCAAGCGTATATACATATGTAGATATATACACACACACACGTATGTATGTATGTGTATAAAGCATCTCTTATATTAGATAAGGACTTGTAAACAAATTTCAGTTTGTGTATATTTAAAAATGTGTAATTATATGTTTATGTGCGTATGCTTGTATGTAATTAAATACATACATATATATATATATGTATATACATATATGTGTGTGTGTGTGTGTGTGTGTGTATGTATAAATATATATTTGTATATATATATATATGTATGTATATATGTATAT
>NC_068985.1:71394881-71396427 GCF_001194135.2 Octopus bimaculoides
CAGTTAGACGTTATTAAAGGCATTCAGTTTCTCTGAATAAATTCACTCGATCTTCGTTATCATCTTATAAGCAGCACGGTTTGATTTGAGAGAAATATAGGTGCTATTTCTAACAAGTCAAGTGACCGTGTAAAGAAGTTTTCATTGGCTCGTGTTGTGTGTTTGATGGGGATTACATAAATAAATCACTGGTTAATAAAAATCATTCACATACGCTCGAATAACTATGAGAAAACATAAGTGTAGATAAGAGAATTGCTAGGTAGTATAAAGAACGAACGAATCAGATTTAAACAACAAACGAATGAAAATATAAACAAGAAACTAATCAAATATAGAGAAGGAATCAAATATAGAGAAATAAAATTATAGAAAACGTTTCTATAAAGAACAAACGAATTAGATATAAGAACGAAATTAAATATAGAGAATGAAAGAAAAAAATATCAAATACATAATTAAATGATGAATTAAATGCTAGAAAAAAATAACGAATCGATATGAAAGACCGAACCAAATATATAACGAAACGACGAATGAAATATATAAAGGAAAGAATGAATGAAATGTGTAAGAGCGAATCAATATCATGGAACAACGAATCAAATATACAATGAGCGAATCAAAGAAAGAATGAGTGAAATATAAAAAAAAAAGAAAAAATGCCGTGTCAGTACCATGAAAGAACGAATCATTGCTAAAGATTGGTTTCTTTTTTATTTATATATTTATTTTGATTTACTAGTTTCAGCTCGAGAGCTGCGGCCATGCTGGGGCAATTTATTTTTCTCTTAATTTTAATTTTATCTTACGTTTAGGTTCACATGTGACACAGGACCTCCAGTCAATGTGTTGGGGGTAGTTAAGCGCAGTTTTGACTCGTAAGTTGTTGGACGGATAGTGTAGCGCAGAGGTTCTCAATGTAAGCGGTACCGACCCCAACGGAGTCATGTCGAAGGGAGCGTTAGGCTTTTGTAGGGGCGGTGAAATAACATTAACATACTAAATTTTACCTATAGTAGTAATTATATTATACATGATAAAAACTACTAATGATTAGTAAAATAAAATGAGATCCCATCAGGCACAAGGAAATCATTAACTTGGAATGTATAATGTAACTTTACGACTCTTGTCTTTATGCAATCCATTTTAGAGTAAAATTTATAAATTATCATCCATATCAGTGGCTCTTAACCGTGGTCTATATGGCCCCTGAGGGTCCATCTAAGATTTTGGGGGTTCACGCAACAAAATAGCAAATTGGGATCCACAATAATATTTTAAGGGCCCCTGAAAGCATTTTGTTTTAGATGTATAAATAGGTATGTATTGCAAGAAACAACTAAGTTTCTTTAAATCTTACATAATCCAACCTGCACAACTTAATGTGTGAAAAGCAAATAAAGGAATTTCGAAAGTTTCTATAAAACTAGTTTTTAAACATCGAATGGCTATGGGGTACACCAGAATAAAATAATAATCAAATAGATAAAAAAATGGTTGAGAACCTCTGATCCATATCAAGTTGGTTTAGTCATGCTAC
>NC_068985.1:71396519-71400386 GCF_001194135.2 Octopus bimaculoides
AATCGGGTAAACGGCGTGAGGAATAATATTTGGGCGTGAGTGAACGGTGGGAGTAATGATGTTTAAGCTTCCAAGGGAAATAATCCATTCCCTCCTGGAAATAACCACCAAGGGAGGTAACCCATTCATTTTCAGTATGCTTATTTCTTAGTATTTGAACTATTTTAGTTATTTTCTCAATTTATCCAATACAACGATAAACAAGTAAATAGTATTCTCCTAAACAATAGATCCACTCATTTCGGTTAGTGACTTATTCACGAATATACCAACACTAGCGCTGCAGAGGGTAATATTCTCTGGGAACGCACAAAACCGTTTTAAGGGCTACATACTTTGTATTGTTGTTACTGGATTAGCGAAACAATTATGAGAACGGAACCAAGGGATAAGCCCGCTTTCCTGGGAATTACCGGGTATGTCAGCTACTATATATATATATATATATATATATATATATATATATATATGGCTTCAGGCCAACGAAACCTTGTAAGTGGATTTCGTACTCGGAAACTGAATGAACACTGTCGTATATATGTGTATATTTGTGTATGTGTGTGCGTGTGTCTTGTGTTTGTACCCCACCATTGCTTGACTACTGATGTTGCTGTGTTTACATTCCCGTAACTTAGCGGTTTGGTAAAAGACACTGACAGAATGATTACTAGGCTTACAAAGAATAAATCCTGTGGTTGATTTCTTCGACCAACGGCGGTGCTCCAGCATGGCCGCAGTCACATGAATGAAACAAGTAAAACAATAAAAATCTATGTCATTTTAATCCCGAGCAAAGCCGGGTATTTCTGCTAGTAACTACTTAAAAGGATGGAGCTTCTTAAAAAGGGGCATTAGGCATAACTAATACTTATAAAATGGGCGCTAAGCATAACAAGTACTTAAAAATAACACTACAATATAAAAAAAAGTTAACCATTACTGTAATGTATGCAATGGAGTAGCTAGAATGTGTGGGGACAGCCCTCGAGTCCGTCCCCCATTCCAGGCTCGCAAGTCTATACAGGCTAAAACAGCAAACCCACAAGTGCCACTCCTATAAAAGCTTCGCCCGAAGTGACCCCACTACCAGCTGCGCTACCGATCTTCTGGTGAGTATAGCAGTAATTGCAAATACAAATAACACACACACACATACGCACACACACACACACACACGCACACACACACACACACACGCACACACACACACACACACACACGCACACACACACACACACACACATAAATGCGCGCTCACGTGCACCATGTAAAGGGACAAACAAAGTCAAAGGAAAATAGTGGGTAGTCCACGTTGGCAATAATGGTATTATAGAATGAATAAGGTAAGGGGACTTTATTATGCCTAAAACTATTGGTTGTACATTTTTCACTCTGTCTCTTTTTCTCCGATGAGTGGCACAGCCCTGAAATGCTTCCTTTGTCTCCTTCCCTACATCTCTACACATCATGAACTCATCAAACCTGCTGAACACACAGACATATATATATATATATATATATATATATATACACACACACACACACACATATACTTTGAGTTCAAATTTTGGCACACGGCCAGCAATTTCGGGAGAGGGGGTGGGGGCTTATCGATTACATCGACCTCAGCATTCAACTGGTATTTACTTTTACCTATCTCCGAAAAGTTAAAAGGCAGAGTCGACCTCGGCGGAATTTGAACTCAGAATATGAAGACGGACGAAATGCGGATAGCTCTTTGCTCGGTGCGATAACGATTCAACCAGCTCGCCGCTTTTAGTACGCACAAATGTTAAGCATAAATACGTAAACATACATGCATACATACATATATATACTCACACACGCATACATAGCGGAAACCGCCTATTATTGTTATCAAACGATTATTGTTATTAAAATTAATAGGACTGAAGCTTATTATGTGTGTATGAGTAATGATATTTAATATGATATAGTCAGACATTCATATACACACATGTGCGAATGTGTGTGTGTGTGTGTGTGTGTGTGTATGTATGAGTGTGTGTGTGTGTGTATGTGCGTGTGTGTGTGTGTGTGTATGCTTGTGTGTGTGTGCGTTTGACGGGGATGTATGTGTGAGCGTGAGGCTGTGCGTAGATTGAAAGGTTAATTTCATGCCATGCTAGTTTGGCCAGTTGTTTAACTCTTATATTAAGTTTGATTGAAAAGATTTTTTCAGAATCAAACCTACCATGACCATCACGTCTAAATTTTGTTTATTTATTTATTGACAAAATGTCTCTAGATCTAAATAACCCAATATAGACTTGTATTTTTTGAAGATGGCAGGGTATGATCTCAGGGAGACTTGGCTGCTGTGGAGATTGTTTTTAAAGAATAGATTTGCGATGTGTGTATGTGTGTGTGTGTGTGTGTGTGTGTGTGTGTGTGTGTGTGTGTGTGTGTGTGTGTGTACCCTACCACCGCTTGAAAATCGGTTTCAGTTTATTTACGCCTCTGCATGCAAACGGCCTGAACCGATCTGCGCCAAATCCAAGTCCCTTCTGATGAATCTGTGTTGCACTCACCATGTCTCGGTGGGTAAGTGAAGACAAGATGTTATCAGTCTCTGTTTCTGCTTTCCATTTCGTGGCTGTTTTTTTATATTTGGTGGATTACGCCTGGTTTCTATATTCTTCGAGTCTCTCAGCTTCATCAGCGTTCGTACCTTCCCTAGTTTATATATTTCGACTATTGACGCCAGTGGTTACTGCAACGAGTCTCTTTTATGATAGAGAGCTGAATTGTTCAGTATCTGAGCTAGGCCTAGCCACTTTCTAATGAACACATTACACTTTTGTTCAATGATTTGAACTTGTGACTGTGCCACTTCGTATATTAGAAGTGGCCACGAAAGGCATGAATACAAGCCGAACTGTAAGCACCATATTTTATATTTACCTGGTAGCTTTGAGCTATCCATGGCTGTTAACCCATCCTCGGTTTGTTTCATATTTTGCATCCTGCGACTCCTATCTATCAATGTTCCAGCGTATACACACCCCAAGCCCTTAACGGGTTCTTCCTTGACCGTTGGAATGCTTTCTTCATCTATTTTAAACTTGACTCCTTTTTGCACTCCCTTAATAAATGTCAGACTACGTGACTGTTTTTTGCCCTGAATCGCATCCTTGACCACTTCACAAACTCATCTAGCCTCAAGAAGGCACCCTGCGTGATTTACTTGCCTGTCGACAGAAGTGTCACTTCATCCATGAAGACCTTCTTGGGTGATTGTACATGGGTGATTTGTTCCGAAAAGTCCGCTGCTTTCAAAAATCATCTCCATGAAAAGGAGATGATTTCAAGAACATCATTTTATATTTTTATAATCAAATATTATTGATTTCAAATTTAGGACAAATGCAAGAAATTTAGGGGGCGGGGTATGTCGATAACATCGACCCCAGTGCTCGACTGCTACTTATTTTATCGAACCCGAAAAGATTAAAGGCAAAGTCGACCTTGACGGAATTTGAGCTCAGAACATGAAGATGGGGGAAATGCTGTTAACCATTTCACCAAGGGTACTAACGATTCTGAGAGCTAAACGAAAACGAAAATATTTTGTATATTGTACAGGGTGTCCACAAAGTCTGGGTACATGGAGTAAATAAAATCATGACATAAACAATTAAATATAAGAAATAATAATTTCTTAAAGTATGTGCTAATCCCCATGTGGGTACATGGAGTAAATAAAATCACAACATAAACAATTAAATATAAGAAATAATAATTTCTTAAAGTATGTGTTAATCCCCATGTACCCAGACTTCGTGGACACCCCGAAGCGTAACCAATTTATTGCAGATAAATTTTAACAACAAAATCTTACATGCT
>NC_068985.1:71401420-71404547 GCF_001194135.2 Octopus bimaculoides
CTCTCTCTCTCTCTCTCTCTCTCTCTCTCTCTCTCTCTCTCTCTCTCTCTCTCACTTTCTCTCTATCTATCTATCTCCTTTCAAACCTCTCCGCCATTTGCTTTCGCTCTCCAACACATACACGCACACAAACACACGCTACGACATTGCGTACAAGGTGTGTTTGTGTGTGTGCAATAAACATACGTACATATAAAAGCACACGTAAGCATATACTATGATATCGACATGTTTATATACGTCATACATGTATGTAATTTTCTTGATATCTTCGTGTATGTAGTCAGACAGACAGACAGGCAGATAAGAGGGAGAGACAGAGACAGAGACAGACATACATGCATGTGTGTGTGTGTGTGTGTGTGTGTGTGCGCGTGTGTATTTAAAGTCGTTAGAGCATCAAATTGAATGTATTGTGCTAATCGTTACGGCTCTCTGCGTTGTAAGTTCAAATCCCGCCAAGATCAGCTTTACCGTTCATCCTTATAGGGTGGAGAAAACTGGGTACCAGTCCTGTACTGAGATCGAGGGATCCATTCTTCTCTTCTCTAATTCCTTCTGTCTGTCTGTCAGTCAGTCTGTCAGTCAGTCTGTCTGTCTGTTTGCCTGTCTATTTCTCTCCTTCTGAAACAAGACGATGAATTGGCTCCGCTTGTTGCTATAATGTCCAAGACACTTCGTTTGTCCCGACGGCGCCACACCACCGCAATGAGTTAAGACCCAATGATATCACACACACACACACACACACACACACACACACACACACGCACGCACGCACACGCACGCACACATACTCACTCTCTTTCTCTCTCTCTCTCTCTCACACACACACACACACTAACTCACTCACACATACACACACAAACCGCATGGAGTGGTGGTCCCAGGAAAGCATTCTGGAATGGGCCCTCGATTTTGAAGGAAACTGCTCTCACTGGTTAGAGGATACCAGTGAAGAATTACCGTTCTCTCGTTCTTTTTAGTATTTAGTAAGTACATCGTGTGTGTGTGTGTGTGTGTGTGTGTGTGTGTGCATTACAATATCTTATCCGTAAGCTGTGTATATTTAGCACTGATTAAAATGTTTCGTAAGTAGTTTGACATGAGGCATACATACATTTCTCAATTGCCCTGGGCCTATTGCTTTGCTTTGCTCGGGTCTGCTGTATGTGTGTGGCGATGTGGAGATGACGCTGAAGATGCATGTGTGTGTGTATGCATGCATGTACACACACACGCACAGAAAAAGAGAGACAGACAGGCATGCAGGCTGGCAAGCAGGCAAACAGACAGAAGCTTTGATTACACCAACTTCAGACAATGTGCACATTGATATGTAATTGAAATAGTAAGCTACGCAAGCTGTGTTTAGTTCCAGGTCATCTCCGATCAAGCAGCCGTGACCATCATTATTTTGTTTTATTATAGGGATATTTGCTGCTATGTTTAGCAAAAGACACTGCCTTGTAGGTGTTACGTCATTAACTCACATGTCACTGAGACACAAGTTATTGTTGTTGTTGTTGTTGTTTAGTTTCTAGTCAGCCTTGATGGAACAGACCTATGATCAAAGGCGTTCCAGCCGTGATCATCACCTCCCTCTCTGTACATATATACCAAGGACTGAAGAATCCAGTGTGTTATTTCTATCTTGTAAGACTGGAGATTTGGTGCAAGATTTGGTGATTACTTCTATAAGGCACAAAGATCACTCGAGACTTGCTTTGATATATGCTGTAGGCGTGGCTGTTTGGTAAGAAGCTTGCTTACTAACCACAAGGTTCCGGGTTCAGTCCCACTGCGTGGCACCTTCGGCAAGTATCTTCTACTATAGTCTCGGGCCGGCCAAAGCCTATAAGGCGGAGAGCTGGCAGAAACGTTAGCACGTCGGGCGAAATGCTTAGCGGTATTTCGTCTGTCTTTACGTTCTGAGTTCAAACTCCGCCGAGGTCGACTTTGCCTTTCATCCTTTCGGGGTCGATAAATTGAGTACCAGCTGCGTACTGGGGGCGATCTAATCGACTGGCTCCCTCCCGAAAAATTTCGGCCTTGTTCTTGGAGTAGAAAAGGATATATGCTGGCTTTTGTTGTTGGTGTGGCCAAGGTCGATTTTGATGATGTAGACATATGGTTCCAGCTGTGACCATCCTACCTTTTTTATGCAGAATGGACCTACATTATTCAAAGTGTTCAATTATCCTTTTTTAAGAGGGTAGGTTGGGATTTGAGTATGTTGTAGCTATTTCCAGCAGGTCGAGCAACTACGCAAAGCTTCCCTCTCTGGCTTTTTGAAGTTGTTGTTGTTTAACCACAACTCGATGCTAATCTATCAGATCAATGATTAAAAGCATTCCAGCCCGTGACTATCCCGTCGGAGGATGTAGCAGCTAACATAATCACTTTTCTACTATTATTTTTTATCCCTTTTTTCTTTTTTTTTCTTTTTCATTTCAAATCTGTCCCTAAACATCCAAAAGCCTCCTCTTTCATTACCTCTCTCTTTTACTCTGTGTCTCCCTCCCTCCCCTATCTTTTTGTCTATCTCTTTCTTTCTCTCCCTCCCTCCCCTTTCTTTCTCTCTATCTGTCTCCTTCCCTTCACCTTTCTCTTTATCTGTCTCCGTCCCTCTCTTTCTATCACTTTCTCCCCCTCCCTCCTATCTCTCCCTCCCTTCTCTCTCTCCCTCTCTCTTTCCCCTCTATCTCGTGAGTGCGCACTCACACTTATCCATACAATCGAAGAAACAAACACTGAGATATTCACACACACATACGTACACTCATACTTACAGTTACATACACATGCATACACATGCACATACCTCCACAATGCATGCACACACACACACATACACACACACACAAGACGCAAATAACAGGCATCTATACATTTACTTAAGCACACTCGCACATAAACATTTACATATAACTACACACAATCCCCCTCCCCCATACACACACACATAACCTCGTGCATATGGACACGCCTACCTCTATATATACACATACACACACACAGATCCGCCTACATTGGCCCTGCTTGTTTATCAAATCTCAACAGCACGGACACACAGACACAAGTTCAAGCCTTTCTCACAGTCACCTTATCAACACGGCGCCTCCTA
>NC_068985.1:71406037-71414453 GCF_001194135.2 Octopus bimaculoides
ATATATATATATATATATATATATATATATATATATACACACACACACGATCGGCTTCTTTCAGTTTCCGTCTACCAAATCCACTAGCAAGGTTTTAGTCAGTCCGAGGCTATAGTAAAAGACACTTGTCCAACATACCACGCAATGGGACTGAACCTGGAACCATATGGTTGTGAAGCAAGCTTCTTACAACACAGCCCATGACTGTTTGTTTGTTTTTTTGTCTTTCTTTTTTCCTTTTTTGCTTTTTAAGTCTTTTTTAAAATTTTTTACTTTGATCTTTTTCGTTGTTTTGTTTATTGCTTTGTCTTCCAGAGCTGACACGAGGCGAAACAACTGTCATTTGTTTCCTTTATCGTCCATTTTTGGTTGCATGTTTATTTGAATGTTGGGTTTTTGGCCAAATACTTCTTATCCAGATCGTTCTGTTTGTTAAGCTACCATCCACTCCAGGAAAAAAATAAATCACTTAGCTAATACCATATTTTACTGTATTTTGCAGTAATTGTCTGTGGGGAGGCGGGGAGATGTTGCGGAGGCAAGGAAATGTCTAGCACTGCACGTGCACAGCTTATACGCCGAGGAAAAGACACACACACACACACACACACACACACACACGGTGGGGTGGGAAAGACAAACACAGACACAAAGACACACACAAACACAGACACGCAAACACACGCGCGCGAACTCACATACACACTTAGACACCCTACACATACACACACACGTATACATACATGCATGCATGCATACATACATACATACATACATGCATGCATACATACATACATACATACAGACAGACAGACATAGATACATACCTACATACATACATACATACATACATACATACATACATGCACGCATACATACATACGCAAGCATACACATACACGTATAGACAGCATGGACGTACATACACATGGGCAAAGTATAAGGCGGCTAGCTGGCAGAAACGTTAGCACGCCGGGCGAAATGCTTAGCGGTATTTCGTCTGCCGCTACGTTCTGAGTTCAAATTCCGCCGAGGTCGACTTTGCCTTTCATCCTTTCGGGGTCGATTAAATAAGTACCAGTTACGCACTGGGGTTGGTATAATCGACTTAATCCGTTTGTCTGTCCTTGTTTGTCCCCTCTGTGTGTAGCCCCTTGTGGGTAGTAAAGAAATAACACATGGGCAAAGTATGGTTCAACTTGGGATCGATCTTGAGCAGAGAACGCTGACCCTTAATTCATATTCTACAAATGGACACAATATCTGGGGCAATAAAAATCTGCAAGGCCGTCTTAAGATTTAAAGGATGATAAACAAATCGTTTTCTTCCACAACCTTGCTACCAAGTAACTGGCTGGTCAAAATTTTACTCTAAATCAAAAAGAGAACGAAGAGCATACGTACATACATACATACATACATACATACATACTGAACAAACGTCTCTGTGTAAAGATGAAAGACGACCAAGTCCTCTTATTTACAACTGATTCATTCATTTATTTATTAATACGAAGATAAAATTGTTTTATTTATGTTATTCTTAAGAAGATTACTAAGCAACACGCCTAATAATCAAAGATACCCTTACACACACCCATACACGCACACATATATATATAAAGGAACTAGATAAACGGACAGGTAAAGAGATGTGTTTACGTGCGCAAATACAATCATACACACATGCACGCAAGCCGTCGTCATCTTCTATATAACCATACAAGAGAACCAAATATAGGGATATGTTCACGAACATAAGTCAAATCATATTCACACACTATGGTATGACGCAAGCATATATACTTAATTGCACATACATACATACATACATACATGCATACATACATACATACATACGAACATGCATACATACATACATACATAAATATATACCTACATACATACATACATACATACATACATACATACATACATACATACATGCATGCATGCATAAAATGCATGCAGGCATATAATTGCTTTATCTTGTCAGATGAAAGCCATTTGATGAGACATGTGTATATCATTCGATTATCGTGACATACGCCTGTACGACACGTGTGTCACTCGCTGCGTATCCATAGTTAAATATCCGGTATTAAGCAAGTGCAAGATGACCAGTAAAAATCTATATCAGAACATATCGCCTAGGCTTTTCCAGTTAAAGAAATCCCACAAGTCAGACAGAAGGGGTTTGTTTTGAGCGTTTTCGTTCTCCACGTAGCTTCACTGAGTGCCCAAATACAACCCAGCTTATTTTCTCCCACGCGAGCATTTATCTCTCCATGAGATGAATTACTCGTGCCTGACACCAACCTTATATTCGTCTCTGCAGTACACGCTATGATTGCGGTTTGACGAGGGTGATTTTTAGATTACCATCATCCATATTCTGTTATGCGCTTTGACGAGTCTTCTTTTGTCCTGCTGAGTTCCTGACAACCCTTCCCATCTGGTTTAATCACTGATAACCCGATTATGCACTGAGTTAACATTACCTGTACGTGTAACCCAGTGCTTACACATTACACATTGATGGTCACAAGCGAGAGGTCATCAAGTACACAGGCGACAACGCATTTACCCATAAATATATATACATACATGAACACGCATAAATACATGTGTAACAGTTAAGAGAAGGCTTGTTTTATGTTTATGAGCATAATTCATTGCTTCATTAATATAGATGTTCATGCAATACAAGAAAAGGAATATTCAGATAAAACAACGTATATGACAAGTGCAGAAAGTCCTCATTAGAAATTGAATATTTGAGCTAATTCTTACACATCTATTCATATTCTTGTTGCCGTAGTGAATCTTCTTCAAATGTTCCAGGTTGAATATGTTGCTGTGAAAACAGCTGTGTGTGAAGAGTGAACGTCAAAGGAACCGAACCACTCTGAAGTGTTGGCGCTCAATTGAGCTGTATTCGTAGGCTCTGTTCAGAGGAGGTTCTAGTGATGCCACCAGACTATCACCTTAACAACAGTATTTGCACACATGATCAAACTGTGATTTCTATTTGACAAAATGTGGGATCGAATCCAATTGTTATACATGCATAGATACACGTGCATCCGATCATAAAGAGCAATGAATCAATGCACGCTCATGTACTAAAAAGCCATGCACGCCCATTGCATGGGTGCAGATGTATTCACACATGTACCTAATATACATTTTAACTCGCTCCCAAGAGCCTTGTCACTTTGTTCATCGCCCGCTTGGTATTCGGTGGAGAACTTAAGTAGATTTCAAAGAAAAACATACATGGGTACAAACTTACATATATTTTGTCTGTAGGTCTATCGACACCGCTATCCTTCTGTATTTATTATTAATTCAAATGTTGACACAAAGCCAGCAAGTTCGGGTGAGTGGGTAAGTCGGTTACATCGACCCCAGTGCTCAACTAGTACTTATCTAATAGACCTCGGCAGAATTTGCACTTAGAACGTAAAGACAGACGAACTGTCGCTAAGCATTTAACCCGGCGTGGTAACGATTTTGTCAGCTCGCTACCTTATCTGTATGTATTGTTGATAATTAAAAGTATTGATAAGAATTTTCTAATTTGGGCACATGGCCAACAGTTTTGAGGGGCGGAGTAAGTCGATAGTAACAGCCACAGTTCTTGACTCCTCTATTTTTTTTATTGATCTCTGGAAAACAGAAGTCGAAGTTGACCGACCGGAGTTTTCCAACGTAAAGAGCCGAAGAAACCCCTCTATGAACTTCGTCCCACGCTCTAATGATTCTCACACAACCTAGAGCCACAACCCTATATATGATCCATAAAATGTCCTTTCGGTTGCCAGAAACAACAGCTACATCACCTTTAAATTACACGCAACTGTTTTAGAGAAGAACACGTTGTATATTGTCTTCCAAGATTCCTTGCACAGAGTGGGGGAAAGACAAGACAGTTCTCATTGAGCAGACCCAGTGAAATGCCTTTCACTGGGTCTGCTCAATGAGAACTATCCTGGGACTAAAGAGCAACAACAACAACAACAACAACCATACACGAGCTAACAGCTGATCTTCTTATCTGGTAACTCGACCAGCTGGAAACAGATGTCAAATCTCCTCTCAAATCACAGATTCTAAATGACTGAAATCAGTCAAATGAATTAAAGAATGTATTCTTTTGTTCATTTGACTGAAATGGATTTTCGGATTGACCTTATTGCAATTTCTCAAAGTTTTTGATTACAGGCTGGTGGCAACTCGATACTCTATTGAATTTTTATAATGGCCAACAGGAATCCCTGCTGTTTGCCTTCTTACTTTCCGTGTGATTTGAAACCGGAATTTCGCTAACTTGAGTCACACAATGAACTCGGCATTCAGATTACCCAGGCTAGTTGTGACACCTAACACTCTGTCCCGCCTTATAGGTTATTCCTTGAGCAATGTGTAGGGGAGGAGTGTACGTTTCTGAGTATGAGTGTGTATAAGCGTGTTTTTGTGTGAGTGTGAAGTTAAATTTGTATGAACATGAATGTATCTATTATTATCTGTACGTAAGTGTGTGTGTGTGTGAGTGAGTTTTTGTTAGTGTGCAAGAAAGTTCATACGATCGAGTATTTCTATGTTAGTAAATGTGTTTGTGTGTGTGTGTTAATGTATGAGTGTGCTTGGAAGTTTACTTTAGTGTGTATGCGTATGCTTTTATGTGTGGGGGAGAGGTGCGCACGTATATACACAAGCATTTTGTGGTTGTTTAGTCAGAGAAACATTCCCACCGCATGGGAGATGCAAGGGGATCATTTAACATGCTAGACATAGCAGCCAAATATTCATTAAACCACACTTAGCTATCCCAAAGAGAGAAGAGGAAAGACACATTGGATACAGCAATACTTATGCTGGGAATATTTGGCTGTTATTACTAGCCGCTCGAGCGACCATGAAGTGGTTTTTCTCTCTGGTTTTATGAAGACACGGGTTGTTGAAAACATCTTGTATCTATAATATGGCCGTTAACGGGTTTTTCAAATTGCCAGAAAGAGCAAGCAACAGTGGTTATACATAATACACTAACAGCCATGGATCCCAACCACCGGACCGCGGATCATGTAGTACCGGGCCGCACAGAAAGCATAAATTTTAAAATATTATTTCTATTTTATTGACTATCCCAGTCAACGAGGCATGTTTGCATTATGTATGTATTATATATACACATAACAAGCATGACGGAGGTCAGATTAGTTGAAAACACCTAACAAAAAAACCTAACATTAGCAATTTTATTTAGTGAAATTAGCGCTCAACGTACAAACTTGTTTTGTATAATTATGTAGATAATTAAATTATATGTATTGTTTTGTTATGCATCTGACTCCCCCGATCCGTGAAAAGAACCGTCTTGCATAAAACCTGTCCGTAGTGCAGAAAAAGGTTGATGACCGATGCCATATTCAACCAATATTTTAGCCAACGAAGCAACCATCGTTCGGACTTACGAAAAAAAAGATGGCAGCCGAACTTTCCCTCAAATCTCACCCGACCACCTTAAAAAACGAGGATGATGAAGGTGGTGGCGATGGTAGTGATAATGATGATGGTGGTGGTGGTGTTGATAATTACGATGATGATGATATTAATGACTATGTTTATTACCATACTGTTGGCGACCATGATGATGTAACGCGGCCAAAATATTGTGTGAAATGTTATAAATAGAAAACTTGTTCAGAAAATAAATCTCCTTTTTGGCACTGAAAGTTGTATTGGTTGTGTGAGGTGGTGAGGGTTGGAGTTGTGGTGGGGGGTTGGAGTTGTGGTGGGGGTGGTATTCGTGGTGATGAGGATTAATGGCAGTGGTGGTAGTTTTGGTGGAGGTTGTGTCAATAATGAGAGTTGATAACGATGACAGCATTAACAATGAGATAGGGATTATGATGGTGATAGTGGAAGTAGTAGTAGTAGTAGTAGTAGTAGTAGTAGTAGTAGTAGTAGTAGTAGTAGTAGTAGTAGCAGCAGCAGCAGCAATAGTAATAGTACGTTGGATAGTGGTGTGAAGAATATTGATGGTGAGGTGGTATTGAATGTGTGTGAAGTGGTTTATGATGCTTCAATATCAATGCTGTTGCTAGTTTAGCCACAGGCCGGTCCTCATTGAGTAGAAAGACAGATATTTAAAACGATATGTCCACCCACACCTATTTTTTAAGACAGGTGGGTATGATTTGAGAGCATTTGGCTGTTACTTCTAGTATATTGAACCACTATTTAAAGGTCCCTTGGCGGCCCTTGTTAATAATGAAGAAAATGACAACGTTATTGATGACGGTCATAATGAATGAATATTGAGACTGGCCAGTGTTAGAGATTAGCTTCAATGAGAATAGCATAGGTTTATGACGACGACGGCGGCGGTGGCGGTAGTGGTGGTGGTGGTGGTGGCGACGATGACAATGATGATGATGACGTTGTGCGCCAGAACTGATGATGCGGATGTAAATCGATAAATCCTATAGGTTACAGTGATACTAAGTGTATATTGGTGAATTTGGCAAAGAATTTGATTAGAACCATTTTCCCTCGGGTATTAGTTTCAGGTGACTAATGATAAATAGCCAAGACACCCGTCATCAATTTTCACCTGTCGCCAGCTTTTACTTTTTCTACTCCTGATATTGATGTAATGTGTATGATTATAGTGGGGAAAAACATACTAAGACAAGAATGCAAATCCTTAGTCTGTCTGCCTGTCTGATTGTCTGTCAATCCGTTAGGTTTCCTGTCTATCTTTAAGCTGCTGTTTGACGGTCTGTCAAACACGAGAAGCACTATCATTTTGGTTATTTATGAAACACTAGAATTATCCATCAAACATTAAGATTATCTATCAAATTTTAAGATTATCCATCAGACATTAGGATTATTCACCAAACATTAAGATGATGCGTCAAACATTATGATTATTCACCAAATAAAAAGATTATCCATAAAATATTTAGAGTACCCATCGAACATTAGAATTATTCATCAAATATTAAGATTATCTATCGAACACTAGGATTATCTATCAAACATTAGGGTTGTCCACCAAATACTGGGAATTATCAAACAAAAACTGTTATCTATCAATTGTTATCACTTAACACTACTATTATCTATCAAACACGTGGTGCCCATCCAACAGTTGAGGTATCTCTTAAAGATTAAGATTAGCTGTCAGCGTGGCTTTTCAAACAGAACTTATTCTAGTTACACAATGTCTGAAAGAAGACGACAAAGATATAACTAGAAAGCCTTGGATACAACAACGACAACAACAACAACATGGCATTTAATAGGTACTATAGTCCATACTAAAAGCTCTGGTTAGCTATCAAACACTAGGATTATCTGTCAAACATTAGAATTGTTCCTGAAGCACTAGGAGTTAACAAACAAGAACTGTTATTTATCAATTGTTATTATTTAACACTATTATTATTTATCGAACACCAGAATTGTCTATCAAACACAAAGAGTCTATTCAACAGTTGAGACTAAGATTATCTATCAGCGTTGTTTTACAAACGAAATTTACCCTTGTTACACCATGTTTGAAAGAAGACGACATAGATATGACCTGAAAGTCTTGGTTATAACAACACTGACAGCGACGACCACGACGACGACGACGACAACAACAACATGGCGTTTAGTAGGTACTAGAGTACATATGAAAACCCCAGGTTAGCTATCAAATATCAGATGCATCTTCTAATTCATGTGCCGATTGACAAGAGACGAAGGTGAAAAGAATTGGAGGCTGAAGTGTTGGTTTGAGTCAGTAAAAACAGTTAATTAAATTCGTAAAGATACTTTCGTGTTGTTCCGTGAGAAGAACTGGGACTTCATTACAAGTTTCAGTTATAATTATGGATTGCCCAGAGGATATATTTGCCAGTAATGTGACAAATAAGCGAATTCAAAAGCCGGTGTTCGGTTGCACGTCAACTGTAGTAGAATATTACTACGTGTATACACACGCACGCGCGCGCGCAAACACCTACACGCACACTGGCAGAGGTAAGAAATGTAAAACCACAAGATACAAACCAAACTTGATGTCATTATAAACATCGGTGTATATAATGGAAAGAGTGCATAACATTGAAAATAGTACTATTATAGAAAAGTGTTAAACTCGAGAACCATGCAAAAGACGTGCGTTTCTTAGAAATTGGTAGAAAAACGAATATCGAAGCCAATTATTTATTATACTACGCTTCATAAATATCTCCACTTATCTGTCTAATAATCTATCTTTCTCAATGTCTATATTTATCAACCTATTTAAATATCCATATTTATTAAATCAACTATCTCTATATCTATCAATTGTTACATGCACACACACACACACACACACACACACACACACACACACACACACACACAC
>NC_068985.1:71414784-71415246 GCF_001194135.2 Octopus bimaculoides
TGTGTTCGTGTGTGTGTGTGTGTGTGTGTGTGTTAAATAAAATGAGACAACAAAGCCAAGGCCGTGTGAAATTTTCAGGACATTTATAAAGAGAAACTTAGTCTTACAGCTGTTTCTGGGATATTAGGGATATCCCTTCATCAGAGACGATGGTTAAAAAAGAGGGAAATAGTAGACTTATTTTGGAAAAGGAAGGAAATAGGAAGCATAAACGGAAATAAGGGATTTGATAGATAATCTTAATGTTTGATGGATAATTCTATACCCTTATTTTTTATTTAACATATATATGTTCATACAAGACCCGCATTAGACTCCTCACTCGTATTATTATTGAACCTAGGGTTTAACCACGGTCCTTCCATAGCACTTGCATAACCTTACCTGCCACTTTGGGTCTTCCGAATATCAATACCTCTCATATATACATACATATATATATATATATATACATACATATAT
>NC_068985.1:71415914-71416747 GCF_001194135.2 Octopus bimaculoides
GGCATCCGAAACTCGGAGTTTTATCATGGCTACTGAATAAGTGTCACATATTTTTACAGATACATTCCTCTATTTGCATAATATCGAGGTCTCTTTCTTTCTTTTGTTGCCATTCCTGTCAAATATATATATATATATATTTATATATATATACATACATATTTATGCATGTATCTATGTATATTCGATCTGGCATTCGGTGCTAGGGTGTCTGCTGCTGATGAAGCGTAAATTACACTGAAATCACGTGAATCAACAGTCCCATCAGCCGGTACTAATGAAATTTCTTTTGCCGATATAATCTGTGCATTTTTAGCACTTAACACTTAAGCAAGATAATTTCTCAGGACGATTACCGCAGCCTAAAGCGTTTAAAATAACACATCCAAGTTATGTTCTATGTGCATATTAATATTCGTTACATAGTCTGCTTCCGTTGCAAATAGCTAATATATTCGTGTGCATGCGTGTACATGTGTGAGTGTGTGCGCGCGCGCGTTTGTGCGTGTGTGTGTACATATAAATGACAGAGAAGAAAAGGGGAATGGAGTACATACCTATATACATTTGCATGTATATACACAGAAATAAATATGTGTATGTATATATATATTCTTTTATTCTTTTATTTTCTTTACTTGTTTCAGTCATTTGATTGAAGCCATGCTAGAGCACCGCATTTAGTCGAGCAAATCGATCCCAGAATTTATTCTTTGTAAGCCTAGTGCTTATTCTATCGGGCTCTTTGGCCGAACCGCTAAGTTACGGGGACGTAAACACACCAGCATCGGTTGTCAAGCCATGTTGGAGTGGGGGGGGGCAAACGCAGACAC
>NC_068985.1:71416757-71418388 GCF_001194135.2 Octopus bimaculoides
TATATATAACCGACTTATCCCCTGCCTCGAAATGTCTGGCCTTGTGCAAAATTTGAAATCAATATAAATGTGCGTGTGTGTCTGTGTCTGTGTGCGCGCACATGCGTGTGTGAGTTGACCCAAGCTTCGTAAGCGACACAGAGTAAACCGAACGTATGTTAAAAGCCATCGGATGGATTGTACATTAAAGTTAAAGAGGTCGCCTTGTCAAACTGAATCTGCCCAGTTTATTAAGCAAAAACTACAAGCATCAGAGAAAATGCTCAGCTACTTATACTATGACACAAGATCAACCGTAGACGTATTTCTAAGGTTCAACTCAATTACGCAGTGTTACCTTGAGCCTGTGTGGAGGCGCAATGGCCCAGTGGTTAGGGCAGCTGACTCGCGGTCATAGGATCGCGGTTTCGATTCCCAAACCTGGCGTTGTGAGTGTTTATTGAGCGAAAACACCTAAAGCTCCACGAGTCTCCGGCAGGGGATGGTGACGAACCCTGCTGTACTCTTTCACCACAACTTTCTCTCACTCTTACTTCCTGTTTCTGTTGTGCCTGTATTTCAAAAGGGCCAGCCTTGTCACACTGTGTCACGCTGAATATCCCCGAGAACTACGTTAAGGGCACACGTGTCTGTGGAGTGCTCAGCCACTTGCACATTAATTTCACGAGCAGGTTGTTCTGTTGATCGGATCAACTGGAGCCCTCGACGTCGTAAGCGACGGAGTGCCAACACACACACACACCTTGAGCCTGTCTGACGTTCATACTCAAGATACATATGTCTGGAGAAGAGGTTCATCTACGTAAGTTAAAATACAAGATGAACTGTAGCTGTGCTTCAAATGCCTAGCGTGGCTCTCACACACACACATGCACACGCAGAGTGTCACCTTGGATTTCAGTTTATGTTAAGGGTACACACGTCTGTAGACGAGTCACCTATTGACACTTTATTAAGTGAACAACTAGATTATGCATCGTAGGGAAAATGATGCCAGGTTCCACTATGAGTGTGTGCATTCATGTGAGTGTACATATGTATGTATTTGTTGAGGGGTGTGCAGATTTGTGTGTGTGCTGGTATGTGTGTACGCGCGTGCGTATGTGTGTGTATTTGTGTGTGCATATCTACTCTACTCAAATATTACTTTGCAATGGTATATATATATATATATATATATATATATGTGTGTGTGTGTGTGTGTGTGTGTGTGTGTGTGTGTGTGTGTGTGTGCGCGCGCGCGCGTGCGAGTCATTGTAGCTGTGTTTAGGTGAGTGAAGGGGTGTCACTGAAGATTATATTATATCATATTATATTAATGTCCACAAGATATGGGACCACACACACACACACACATGTGTATGTATGTACGTATGTATGTATGTATATGCATATAATCATACTATATTATTCTGTGTGTGTATGCGTATGTGTATGGCTGTGTGTGTCTGTGTGCTTCTGTTTTTATGTTTGTATATCCAGATACGATTGTGATATTCTATTCCGGGTCTCTTAATCCCTTAAGTGACATTCTAAGGCCGTCGGTCGTGTAAGGACGACCACTATTGATATTGCGATACTTTTATGTGGAAACACACACACACACACACACACACACACACACACATACA
>NC_068985.1:71418398-71418881 GCF_001194135.2 Octopus bimaculoides
CACACACACACACACACACACACATACACAGACACACACACACACACACACACACACACACACACATAACAGAGTTACACACTCAATTTTTATGGCATAATCAAACTGTCGCTCTGTGATAATGCCCGTCTCTTTATACTGCCTGATCTCAACTGCGTCTCTCTTTCTCTTTCCCCTCATTCACACACACACACACACACACACACTCTCTCTCTTTCTCTCTCATGTATATATATATATTCTCCTATATATATTCTCTTCACATCTGTCCTCTCTTTGTTTTTCTCTCTCACACTTTTCTTTATTATCATGTCCATCCTCCTGTTTCACATCATTCTTTTTCTTTGGCTCTCTTTTCTTCATTTTTTTTTTTTCGTGTTCCATTCATAATCAGTTCTCTTTCTGTTTCTCCTCGCCTCTCACTCTCCTTTTTTTCACACTCCCTCTCCATATATATATATATATATATATATATATATATAT
>NC_068985.1:71419556-71421305 GCF_001194135.2 Octopus bimaculoides
AGTTTTTTTGAACCGCTATGTTACGGAGACATACACACACACACACACACACACACACACACACACACACACATATATATAGGAGGGGATTTTTTCAGTTACCATATGCCTAGTCCACCCACAAGGTTTTGGTTTACTCATGGCTTTAGTAGAAGACACTTGCCCAAGGTACCACTCAGCGGGACTAAAACCGAAACCATGTGATTGGGAAGCAAGTTTCTTACCACACACCCATAACCAGACACACACATACATGTTTGCGCGAGTGTAAATCAGGAAATAATAATTCACAGGTGGTGAATGCTATAAAAATCTCTTTGTCAAAAGACAACGCAAGCGATTCGACGTTTGAAGCATCTTCAAGATAGCCACCGAATTCTATAGTGGAATTCTGTTTTTATATATCAGCCTCTTTTTTTTTTTTTCGTTTGTATTTTTCTTTGTGATTGAGAAAGGCATTGGAAGCGGCTATGCTCTGACTCCACAGAATTCGGAGCGGATCATTCAGTTTTACGGCTTAAGACCATACCACGGGCCTCGGAAGTCTTTATGGGTGGCTGTATAAATGGTAATATCTAGACAAGGACTCTAGGCCAAGTATAACTTAACACCTGGATGTGCTGCTTGGTGCTGAAACCAACTAACAGTTTTAGGCCTTTCATTTTCTTCTTCATCCTTTATTACTTTCCAAGTCTTGAGAGAACTCAAGAGCACTAGGCTTCCTGTATTGAGTGGAAGAGACAAATACGCGAACACTTTGTCTCACAAGACACATACACAATACCTTCAGCCCTCAACTTCTGATCTTGTCCAAATATTTGCAAGAAAGCAGACTTTGGTACAAATTTCCAAGAACAGTGTTGCGGTCGTAAACTGAGCAATGATTAGCTGTGCCATTCCAGTTTTGTTATAGATTTGAACTGCAATCGGAACACAGTTACTTCTAGAGTTCTTTTTCCATTAGCAAAGGATGTGGCGAAGTCGTTACATAAAGTGGTTCTTGGGTATTGTTCATTCTGGTGGATCCCATCACTACAGAATCTGACTACAATTGATGTGTTCCAGAGGAAGGGAGGGAGGGAGAGAAACACAGAGGCAAAAAGAGAGAAAGAGAGAGGGTGGAGAAAATCATCTTCTATACAAGACTGGTGCTTTGTTTATCAATCTGGAAAGGATGAAAGGTAAAGTTCACCTGGCTGGAATATGAATTCAGAAAATCAAAGAACTGAAACGAATACAGCAGCCATGCAATTTCTCAAACACTCCAAACGATTCGTCCAATTCGCCCATTCGGCAATTCGCCTCGTATATATGTGTGTGTGGTAACCAGCTTGCTTACCGACCACATGCTTTCTGGTTCAGTCCCACTGCGTGGCACCTCGGGCAGATGTTTTCTACTATAGCCTTGGGTCAACCAAAGCCTTGTGAGTGAATTTGGTTGACGGAAACTGAAACAAGCCCGTCGTATATATATGTGTGTGTGTGTGTGTGTGTGTGTTTGTCCCCCAACATCGCTTAAGAACCGATGCTGGTGTGTTTACGTCCCTGTAACGTAGCGGTTCGGCAAAACAAACCGATAGACTAAGTACTAGGCTTACAAAGAATAAGTCTTGGGATCGATTTTCTCGACTGAAGGCAGTGCTCCAGCATGGCCGCAGTCTAATGACTGAAGCAAGTAAAAAAAAGGAATAGAAGAATATATATATTTTATATATATATATATATATGTATATATATTTATATATATAT
>NC_068985.1:71423109-71423456 GCF_001194135.2 Octopus bimaculoides
ACGCAACTGGTACTTAATTTATGTACTTAATTTATCGACCCCGAAAGGATGAAAGGCAAAGCCGACCTCGGCGATATATATATATTTATGTGTGTGTGTGTATGTGTGTGTGTGTGTGTGTGCGGCCGTGACAACGGTGATAATCGTGATCGCTAAGTAGTTTGTGTTTGTGCACGAGTGTGTGAATGTACGGATATCCGTGTGTGTTCACAGGTAACTGTACGTGAGGGAGATTGTACGTGTGTGTGCGTGTTTGTGTGTTTGTCTGTGTGTGTGTGTTTGTGTGTGTTAGTGTGTTTGTCTGTAGGTGTGTTTGTCTGTGTGTGTGTGTGTTTGTGTGTTTGTCT
>NC_068985.1:71423466-71424266 GCF_001194135.2 Octopus bimaculoides
GTGTGTTAGTGTGTTTGTCTGTAGGTGTGTTTGTCTGTGTGTGTGTGTGTTTGTGTGTTTGTCTGTAGGTGTGTTTGCGTGCGTGTGTGCGTACTAGTTTAGCAACATGTGGGCGAAAGGTTTCATAGTGTCTTGAATGTGTGTGTGTGTGTGTGTGTGTGCACGCGCGCGTGAGTGTGTGAGTAGTGTGCGCGCGCATGTGTGTGTGTGTGTGTGCGTGTGCTTGTGCACGCGCATATGTGTATGCATGTTTTTCTGTTGATAAAAGTATATAATAATATGGTTTTCGGAACGTGTGTGTGTATGCGATTGAGTGAATGAATGTGTGTATGAGTGTATGTATATATGGTGTGTGAGCATGTGTGTGTGTGTGTGTGTGTGTGCGCGCGCACACACACGTTTTCTTTTATAGGTGTGAAAAGAGGAATGAAAAGAGATTGCGATGATGGCGATGGTGTTGATCATGACGATGATGATGATCGATGCTGTGATATGATGATGAAGCTAGTAGTAGTAGTAGTAGTAGTAGTAGTAGTAGTAGTAGCAGTAGTAGTAGTAGTAGTAGTAGTAGCAGCAGCAGCAACAGCGGCAGCAACAGCGGTGCTGATAGTACACATGATGGATGTTTGGACGGTAACAAGAGCGATGGTGGTTGTTGCGGTAGCGTCGGCGGTAGTATAAGATCTGTGGTGCTAAAAGGTAACGTTGTGTTGGCGGTAGCAGTTAGGGTAGATGGTGGCGGTGGTGGCGATGGCGGCGGTGGTGGTGGTGATGGTTATACTTTATTTTCTATCTTTAGA
>NC_068985.1:71426472-71428576 GCF_001194135.2 Octopus bimaculoides
ATGTTATCTTTTATTTTTTTTACTAGTTTCAATGACTGGACTGCGGTCATGCTGGGGCACCGCCTTGAGGGGTTTAGTCGAATAAATCAACCCCAGTACTTATTTTTATTTAAGTCGATCAGTCTTGCCAAACTGCTAGGTTACGTACGGGAACGAAGGGGAAACGCTACATGGTCAAACTCTACATGGTCACCAGCACAAAATAACAGCCAAATTTCCCTAAATCAAAACCACATCTTTTATCGCCTTAGACAAAAATCGGAAGGCCATGCTGGAGTAAAGTCAGACTGGGAAAAAATATATATATATATATGGGATGGCCACAGCTGGGACACATTTGACAATACGTCTGCTGAGTATAGGCCTACGGAACTAGGAGCTTTATAGTAACAATAAAAAAGTTTTATGCTGTATGATCTTTATCATTCCCATAACGGGAAGGTTTGTTTTTTTATACACGGGACTGCAAAACGGACATAATATGTGAACAGAAATATGCGATATTCAACCATAGTGTTGTTGTTGTTGTTTCAGTGGTATAAGTTGATGTGAATCATTATCTATTTTGATATTTATGATTGAGACATTACCCGGAATTTAGAAAACAGGAACTAAATATCCTGGTCCCTGAAAGCGGATAAAGCTAAGCCAAATAGAAGACCGCGCGCGCACACACATACGCGCGCGCGCATACACACACACACACATACACACACACTCGTACTTGTACCAAATCGCACATAATTGTACATACATACTCACATATACATGGATATATAAATGTGTGTATGTATGTAGATAGATAGATAGATAGATAGATAGATAGATAGATAGATAGATAGATAGATAGATAGATAGATAGATGTATATATAAAGACGTATATATGTGTATGTATATGTATATGTGCACATATGAGTGTATATATGTATGGGTGTATACATATATATAATTGTGTGTGTGTGCGTGCGTGTATGTGTGTGTGTGCGTTTGTGCGTGGATATGTGTATGTGTGTGTGTGTGAGCGCGCATGTGTGTGTTTGTGTGTGTGTGTGTGTGTGGCTGTGTGTGTGTGTGTGTGATCTGCGACGAAAGAGCTTGCCCAAAACATTTCGATTCACCCTCCTCTCCTCTTTGCATGTTAAAGTTATTCCATTTTGCGAACTTTACTAACTGATTCTGCTGTCGAAAAATCGTCTGCTTTTGAGAGAGAACAAGAAAGAGAGAGAACAAGAAAGAGAGAGAACAAGAAAGAGAGAGAACAAGAAAGAGAGAGAACAAGAAAGAGAGAGAACAAGAAAGAGAGAGGAAAGGAGAGAGGGGAAAGGAGGGAGAAGGAAAAGGAGAGAGAGAGAGAGAGAGAGGAGGGTATGGAAGAACAGAAAAGAGTCAGACAAACAGATAGACAGGCAGACAGACAAATTTATAGTAATTGTGTCTAACAAGAGGGGAGCAAGACAGAGACAGAGAGAGAGACAGACAGAGAGGCAGACAGATTTATAGGGAATCGGTCTGACAGAAAGACAGAGAAAGAAAATATAGAATTGCATGTATTCGAAGAAAACAAGACAATTATTATTAAATCCACTGCGTGAATGTGTAACACCTCCCTCTTATTCTCATTCATGCGTTATCGCCCGCTTTCTGTCCGTTCCGTCTGTCATTCTCTATACATTCATCCTTATAGCGTTACCTCTCTCTCTTTCTATTTCTTCTCTCTCTCTCCCTCTCTCTCTCAACTCGAGAATGGTATCTCTCTCTCGTTCTCTATCCGTCTGACTACCCATCTATTTATTTGTCTATCTATTTATCTACCTATCTATCTATATGTCCACCTTTATTACCACTCATCTATCTCCTTATATATCTGACTATGCATTCAGCTACATTGTGTGTGCGCGCGCGTTTGTGTGTGAGTGTGTGTGCGTGCGTGCGTGTGTGTGTGTGTGTGTGAAAGCAAGAGCATAAAAGGAGAATATGCAATGAATTACTCATGTATGTATATGTGTATGCATGAATGTAGGCATGTGTATACTTATACATGCATTTACATCTATATCTGTATATGTACGTAACTATGTATCTATCTATCTATCTATCTATCTA
>NC_068985.1:71429610-71430812 GCF_001194135.2 Octopus bimaculoides
TATATATATATATATATATATATATGGCAGCGTCCATTGTCAATGCTATCGTCGCGTCCCCACTAACAAGGGAACCTTTTAAGTGGTCGCTCAAACTGCTAGAAGTAGCAGCCAAATCACCTTTCTCACCTTCAAATTACACCCACTGTGTTATTTATATAAGAAAAAGACAAATTCGATAATGTAACCCTTAAATTTAACGCCTAAATAAATGTCGGGATGGTCGTGGCTTGAGCGCCTCTGATCATATTTCTCCTCGATCAAGAAGACTGACCTAGGGTCGAACGACAACATCATCATCGTCATCATCGACATCATCGTCGTCGTCGTCGTTATCGTCATCGATATTTTCATTCACCACCCCCACCACCATCATCACCAGTAGCATTACTATCAACACCACCGTCGCCATCATCTCCACCACCACCATCAACAACAACAACAACAACAACATAAAGGCACTAACACCTCCGCCCCACTACCACCACCATTCTATTACCATACTATTACCGAAACCTTACCATTATCATCGCTGATCCCAACACCACCACCACCACCACCACCACCACTACTACTACTACTACTATTGCTACTATTACTACAACTACAACCTGCTCTACCACCACCACCGCCACCACCTTTCACTATCACTTCCACCACACCGCTACAACCACCAGCATAGTATTGTTGTTACCACCACCATCGCCTCAACAGCACTTCGAACCAGCGCGGGAATCCCTGCAGGTCGCTCGACTTGCTAGAAATAACAGCTAACTTGCCCTCAAGTCATATATTCTCTAAAATAAGGAAAGAGCACATGGTACAATGTAATGTAGTTCTAGCGTAGATACATACTTTTTTTTTAAAAAAAGCAGGGGTTGTCATGGCTGGAATTCCTTTACAATCGTAGATCTGGTTGTGTTGGTGTTGATTTGGGGATAAACAGCAATAATTATCCAGCTCTGTCTACTTCGACACCATCGCCACCAACATCGCCGCCACTAACATCGCCATATCCACCGACAACCACCGCAATCATCTCTCTCACGCCCGTACAGCAGCACCACCACCACCACCACCATCACTCACTTCCAGGACCATCAACACCTTTCCCTCCAACTCCGCCGTCCCTTCCAACACCACTCTTCACCCAGCATCATCATTATCATCGCAAACAGCATCACCACTAACAGCTATTTAGC
>NC_068985.1:71436058-71439601 GCF_001194135.2 Octopus bimaculoides
ATTTATTTACGGTCCTTCGGTGTGTGAGCTCAAACCCCCTTAACGTCAATTTTACGTTTTATCGTTCCAGGTCGATAAAATATAGTATCAGTGCTGGGGTCGATTTAGTCGATTTAGTTGACTAACTCCAAAAGTTGCTCGCTGGTGCCTTTAGAGGGTCGGTCAAAATGCCTTGCGGTTGTAGTTACACCCTGAGTTTAAATGCCACTGAAGCTAACTTTCTTTCAATTCTAACAGCCGATAAAGTAATTATACCAGTTCATGTACTAGAGTCGATTTAACTGGTTAACCCCCTTCCTAAAAATTAGTGGCCTTGTAACTATGCTAGAAACTAATTAACTATTACAAATACTAGAGGCTGTGGGGGACTGGGAATCGCTCGTGGAGGAGTTGATACGGCAAATGAGAATTGTATGGTAGACAAGATGGCACATGGTTCTGGGTTCAATCCCACTGCGTAGCACCTTGGGCGAATGTCTTCTATTATAACCTCGGTCCGAATAAAGCCTTGTCAGTGGACTTAGTAGACGGAAACTGACAGAAGCCCGTCATGTGTGTGTGTCCCACACCACCGCTTGACAACTGATGTTGGTGTTCTAGGTCCCCGTAAATTAGTGGTTCGGCAAACAGAAGGGTAGATTCAGTGTCAGGCTTTTATAAAAGTTGATTCATTCAACTAAAAATCTCTTCAAGACGTTGCCCCAGCATGGCCACAGTCTGATGACTGAAACAAACAAACGATAAAAGATAAAGATGCCGAAATGTAGCTTTACGGGACGTTAGCAACATTCGGGCCGTTCCTGTTTATGTGGATGAGCTACTTAGCAGTCAGAGTAAGGCTGAATTGGTAAGGCTCCTTGACTGACCGTAGGTGACTACCCTTTTATTGGGACTCCTCCTCATTTCATTCCTTGGCTGTTTGTTTTCCGGCGTAGCCACAACTCATCCCTCGCCCCTTACACATTGTTTACGTAATTTATTCATGTAATGTCGGCTCATCTGTCTTCCATGTAGTATATAAATCATTGTTTCTTTTTTTGTCTTATGAGTTGTGAGATTCGTAGAGCTTCGGATAAAATGCTTTGCTGTATGTATTCGAGTTCTTTACATTCTGAGTTCAAATCCGAGGTTAATTCTGCGTTTCATTCCTCAGGGGTCGATAAAATATAGTACCAGTCAAGTACTGGGGTCGAGGTAATCGACTAGCACCCTCCCCTCAAAACTGCTGACCTTGTGCCTAAATTAGAAACCATTGTTATTACGAGCAGTCAGAATCCTTGGAGCGTCGTACAAAATATCTTGCGATATTTCTTCGAGTTCTTTACGCTCTGAGTTCAAATCGCGCAGAAGTCAGTTTTGCCTTTCGGCGTCCGGGATTGATAAAATAATATAGCAATCAATGTAAGCAACTAGCCTTGTACCCACAAAATTACTGGCCTTGTGCCTAAATTGAATAACGCTACATACATACATACACACTCATTCATACACATATATACACATATATGCACATAGCCACATGGTGATTTGATTGGATATCATGCTTGCGATGAGTTTACGTTAGGACGTACCATTTATAACCTACGTGTCATAACACTCACGCACATAGAGTACCATAGCCTTAACAGAACCAGAACCTGACGCTCTTTACACAATAATGATTACGATATTCTTTTCTACTATAGGCACAAGGCCCGAAATTTTGAGGGAGGTGGGGCAGTCGATCAGATCGACTCCAGTACGCAACTGGTACTTAATTTATCGACCCTGAAAGGATGAAAGGTAAAGACGACCTCAGCGGAACTTGAACTCAGAACATAAAGGCAAACGAAATACTGCTAAGCATTTCGCCCGGCGTGCTAGCGTTTCTGCCAGCTCGCCGCCCTTTTATAATTAAATATCATAAGGAATGGTACAAAAATCAATTCTTAGAATATTTTGTGCATTGTTGAAGTATAACCAATTTATTGCAGATAAACTTTTAACAACAAAATCTTAAATGGACCCCCAAGGGCCATATAGACCCTGATTGAGAACCACTAACCACTAACCACTAACCGTGGGCATCACGAATTTTACATCCTGCCACCAACTTCCCTGTTCTGTGATATGTCCCAGTTTGTAAAACATAGCTAAGATATACAAACTCTTAACTTTTACGACTTGAAAGGAGTATATTTCGTTGATGAAGTTGCCTGAGGCATGTCCATTGCTTTTACCAGTTAGCTTTATAGACCACTTCCACTCCCATCTGCTTCGTCTTCATTTTTCAAAAATATCGATTGACTAATTTTATTAGTTATCTCATTTGGTCGTTATTTTCAAATTATAAAGAAAACTTTGGGGGAAGATTATGTCTCACAATCGCAAGAACATTTCAGTTATCTTTTACTTGTTTCAGTCATTAGACTGCAGCCATGATGGTGGACTGGCTTAAAGAACTTTTTGTCGGATGAATCAACCCCGGTACCTTTTCTTTTTAAAGCCTGGTTCTTATTCTATCGGTCTGTTTTGCAGAACCGCTAAGTTACGGGTACGTAAACACAGCAACACCGGTTGTCAAGCGGTTGTAGGGAACAAACACACACTTACACAAACACACACACACACACACACACACACACATACGACGAGTTTCTTTCAGTTTGCGTGTACCATATCCTGTCACAAGGTTTTATGGATGGATTTGAGAGTAGATTTTGGCCCTGAACCCGGAACCATGTGGTTGGGAAGCAAGCTTTTTACCACACAGCCACGCATTCTCAACAACTCACTACATTACATGCGTCAGATACTAACCGTATATGAAGGGCTGATGTGGCATGCTTGTGCTGGACATTCCAGCTAAACGTTTAACCGGTCAAAAAGACGTGGTCGGACACACAGGCGCCGAAAAGCTAGCACAAAATATGTAAATAATGTATGCAAAGTTAGTGAGTATATAAGCGTTTGTAAAAATGTGAGTGTATATAAGTATGAATACTTTCAACGGAGTGGACTTTGGTGAAGGCGTCCAAGGGCCAAATGGTGTTAAACCGAGAAACGGATTAGATTTAGCATGTTACCATTGGTTTTTATTCCCATGATTAACCATACATTAAAAGATTAAAAGCATTCCAGTTTTCATCAACCTGTATTTTATGTCTATGTAGCATTATATTATCCACTAAATCCTTTCTATTTTAAGACGATAGGGAGTGACTTGAAGAGATTTGTCTTCTATTTCTAGCAGGTCTAGTAAATGCGTAGAGGTTTCTTTATTTTTGCTCCAATATATATGCATGCCTCTGTGTATGTATATGTATGTATACATTATGCACATGTATGTGCAAGTATGAATGTCACTGCTTATGTGGATCTGTATGTGTATATATATATATATATATATATATGCTTTATTTAAAAGCAGCAGAAATATAACAAAAAACTGTTACTCTGAGTTTCACGTTCCCGTTCATCGGACAGTTTTGTTAGAAAAAACTGTCCGATGAACGGGAACGTGAAACTCAGAGTAACAGTTTTTTGTCATATTTCTGCTGCTTT
>NC_068985.1:71439737-71442192 GCF_001194135.2 Octopus bimaculoides
TATATATATACATATATATATATGTTTGTGTGTATACATATGTGTGTATGTACTATGTATATAAGCACACATATATATTTTTTGTATGTGTGTATATATATTTATATTCATATGTGCGTGTGTATTTATATGTGTATGTGTATATATGTATGTGTGTGTGTGTGTGTGTGTATGTTCACATTCATTGTTAATAAGGCTACCACATATATTTACCCTAAATATTTAAATGCTCATAACTGAGTGTTTGTGGTCACAATTACTTAGCATTACCTGCAGTTTGTAGGACAACCAGTAAGCCGCATTAACTACAAGAATAAAAGGATAGAAGGAGGAAAATATAATATTCATGTACACTCCCTGAAGACACTAAGGACAAGCTGTGAGATGATGAAAGAACTAGAATCTGTGAGCGAATCCAGGTCACCAACTCGTCTTGGACTTAGTTATTTTGTGAATAAGCATTAACACATTGTGGCGCATGTGATATCTTTGTTTAATCAAGACTATACTCAATAAAGTCAGGAGTGACAAATCAAACTAAAAAAGGAAAAAAAGGTTTAAATTGGTTGACACACCAGAGTTACAGTCAATTAACTATGAGAAAAAGTACTTTAGTGAGGAGAATTACTCTGTGATAGAACATGTACTACGATCCTTAATTTCTCAGTGAAATATATTCGCGAACTGGCGTTTACATTATACTTTTAAAATAAACTTTGCAATAAATAACACCCACTAGGGTAGGCAAGGTCAGTGAATGTTAATGAGAATTGTTAAGTAATAACGAAATTGATTGGTTCAAAACTCGTCCTAAGTTGATGAGGTCTGAATCGATCCATTTCTCTCGTGGGGCCTCATTTAACAACCATACTTTTAATACTGTATATTTATTAATCTATCACACGCGAAAGAGCCTCTGTACGGTTATTCAATCTGCCACAATGTTGCAGCGAAACCATCTTAAATAATGATATATAAGACATGTTAACTTTGGTTAGTGCAATTATTGTTTGTGTGCTTCATTGAAGGATTTCTGGTTTAGATCCTCTCTCATTGTTCCCTGATATTTGGTTGTTGCACTCTTTTGTTACTGTGTCATGATAGAAATGTGTGTTGCGACGACACGATTAGCATTCAGCATTTATGACATTTTCCCCATAAGGACTCGTTTTTTATTCTACTGCGTGACATTTTGTGAAACTGTCTCTTGCAATTGCCATAAGTTGACGTGAATCTTTTGAGTTAAATTGGGTAGAAGGAAACTGTTTCGAAGCCTGTTGGATGGGTTGTAACTGTAATTCGAAGGGTCAATTTTGTAACGTAATGTGTAGTGTTGAGTTTCCTTAATAATTACACTAAGGGTGCACGAATTTGGAATACTCACCTACTTACACATCATTTCATTCAGTAGAACATTCAGTAGATAGAATATCTAGAATACTTATCGTGGAAACCGACGGAGGCCCGTTTAAATTTCCACGGTCAAATATTGTGTTATCTCGCAACGTGGTAAAAAATAATGAGAATTACTAAGACTCTACCAAAAAAAACAAAAAACAATAAAAAAAAACAAAGAAAATGCTAGAAGTGGAAGATAAGTGATCGTTTGACAAAAAAATAACTTCAATAAACAGCAGAATATGGAATATGCTACTTACTTGTGCAACGAGAAGAGAATTGTAACATTTCGTGCTGAGCTATTCTGAAAGTGAGAGATGATAATCTCTAAGAGAAAGTTAATAGGTACCAAATTTCTCCTTTGCTGTGTCACCTTATACTGTGGATCCTGGCGTACTTGCAGTCATTGGAAAATGCTTCATCATTAATGTTCTTGGAAATTCTAGCACAATTTTAAAGAGAGTTTTATTTTTATCTTCTTGTTCCTTATTTTTACCAACATCCTCTCCATTTTCTTCTCTCTTTTTTCCCCCTTTTTTCTATCTTTCTTTTTCTCTTTATTTCTTTCTCTTTTCATTCTTTCTTGTCTTTTCTCGCTTGGCACTAACCTTCCCCATCTTTAATTATTTAAAAATTCATTTCACGTTACTTCCCTATCTGAACATTGATCTGTGGTACTTTTATTAAGGTTAAGAATGCTTTTCGTAGTACTCTAATGCTTAATCAATGACACATCCATATTACCAGCTATATTTTTCATCCAAGTTTCTTTATGCGTCTCTTTAAGACAACAGCACGCGATGATAACCGAAGGATGAGCAAGTTTGCCTTGTTATACGACGATCCAGTTGGTCTTAATGGCGATGATTGGTGTTATGTCCGCAATATCGAACCTGTTGCAACATGTTTGAGTTTCACCAAGTGTTGCACTACCTTCGATATTACGGTGCAGTATAAGTTGCTGCCTGCCTGCCTTCCTGCCTGACTGACATTCTTGCTTTGGATATATATATGTATATGTGTATATATATATATATATATATATATATATATATAT
>NC_068985.1:71442347-71443931 GCF_001194135.2 Octopus bimaculoides
TGTATATCTATATGTATATGTATATGTATATGTATATGTATATTATTGCCATCGTGAAACGTCTACATCAAATAATTTATTTCCTACTTGAAACCCCGACTGATGTTTTGACTTGTAATTTTTACTTCCGAACTCTTGTCTTTCTTGCCTTTATTTGTGACATTACGGATGCCCTTTGCAATTAAACACTTCGGTCATTGTTTCATGAACCAGCCTCCATCTTTAGCCCTCAATAACACCATGATTACAACAAACCACAATCACAACAGCCCCTTTCCCAATTCTCTGAGTCTTTGAAATTGGTTCATTTATAGCACTTGTCACCAGATCTAAGCGAATTAAATACATGGACAGCAGCAGCAAATGTGTTTCAATCTTTATTTGTGTATCCGAGGCAGACGTGTAAATGAACGATAGAGGTAATTCTCTCGGCCATGTCTACTATTTCTTTTCATTCTAGAGACTGTCCTATTCTATTTTACTAAACTAACAGCTCTCAAACACACCAAGAAGAGTGCCCGTATGATGTTGCGCAACCTACAAAAATAGAGACCAAATCTCTCTCAAATCATGCTATTCTGTGCTAAAAAAAGAATACATTAGTTAATAAAATCCCATATATACTATGCATGAATAAAAGACGTAGTTAGAACATTTTGGATTGGTCCGACCAGTCAGAGTTAGCCCCAGGAGAAACAACAACAAAAATAGCTCACAAAATGTTTTAAGGTACTGTATACAGTTGAAAATAATGATGGCGGTGTTTATATATATATATATATATATATATATATAGAGAGAGAGAGAGAGAGAGAGAGAGAGAGAGAGAGAGAGAAAGAAAGAGATAGATATACATACATACATACATACATACATATATTGATTTATGATAGATACAATGTGGATGAAGAGTGTAGTCGATTAAATAAACCATTGTACCGGTACTTTATTTTATCGACCTACAAGAATGAAAAACAAAGTCGACTCCAGCTCGCAATAAAGCTCAACACGTAATGTTAACTGAAATGCGTTCGTTTATAAATGAAACGAAACGGAAAACAAAAACAAAAACTATACAAACAAGTATTAAGATGGTTTGCATTTATTACGCCTCACTAACGCTCCCCCTCCCTCCCTCTATTACACCCATATTTTTTCAAACTACAGACCAGCTTAGTATATTGATTCCTTGCCAAAAAGATATAAAGATATGTTCCTACTTTCCTTAATCCTTCTACTTGTAATTCCTCAAGCCTAATAATTCTGTAAGTGGTACACCTGCAATTAAAGCTACCATTTTTATTGCCCGCATATATTTTATATACAGACACATTAAATGCGTCTATAGCCCGTATACTTGTGTATGTATGAGTGTGTGTGTGTATGCATGTATGTATGTATGTATGTATGTAAGTATGTATGTATGTATGTATGTACATAATTGTACCATAAGCGGAGGATTATAGTACTAATAGGTTTTTGTACATAAATACAAATACATTTAAGTGTGAGTGTGCGCGCATTTACCTAAGTTTCTCTCTCTCTCTCTATCTCTCTCTCTCCCTTTCTCTCTCTCTCTCTCTC
>NC_068985.1:71443941-71445155 GCF_001194135.2 Octopus bimaculoides
TCTCTCTCTCTCTCTCTCTCTCTCTCTCTCTCTCTCTCTCTGACTCTCTCACATACACACACACACACACCTACACACACGCGCACACACTCAAGCACTCTCCGTTTCTCTATTTATCTATCTCTTTTTATCTCTATCTATCCCGCTATCTCTATCTCTCTCCATCTCTATCTCTCTGTATGTGTTTGTGTGTGTGTACGTGTGTGTGTACGTGTGTGTGTACGTGTGTGTTTATGTGTGTGTGCGTGCGTGTGTGTGCGTGCGTGTGTGTGTGTGTAACAATTCTGCAAATTATCTGACTACAAGATCAGAGGTCCTTACCAAATGCTGCACCATGATAAGTACTTTGAAAATATCAAGAATACACACCACCACTGGAGTAAATAGACAACTACTAAATAACCACGTACTCTTTTCAATCTCTCTCCCTTCAAATCTCACACTATTATATTCAGACATCACATTGACATTACTATCTCTTAGTTATAACAATTAATTAATTTTCTGAATACAGTAGAACATTTGCGAGTCATATTGCCCCATGGATTCCAATATTACTTCTCAATCTTACTCCATTTTCAGCTATTTCATTATTTTTATTCATACATATTTTTATCTTCTTACGTCAGTTCCTAATTACCTAAGAGGAATAACCCGTACCTTACAAGTGTTTCTAAGCAATGAGCTGTCCTTCATCATTGACCCAGCATGCAAAACAGGAAATCCGTTCATATACGTCCAAGTTTTCTAGAAAATGCTTATTTTTAGAGGCCCTAAGATATTTAGTTAATTTTAATTACACACGCATACACACACATACACACACACTCACACATACACACACTCACAATTATATGTATGTATACATATACACATATTTATGTATATATATACATATGTGTGTGTGTGTGTGTGTGTGTGTGCATATGCATATGTATGTATATACTGTTTTTAACAAATTTTGTAATTTAAAGTAACGATGTTTTATCTATAACGAACCATATATCATACTGATATATTTCATTTTTCGCTTGTATTGTAGTTCGTCAAGTAGTCATCTTTTACATACACTCACACACACACATATGTGTGTGTGTATGTGTGAACATATATATGTATATATATACACATATATATATATGTATATATACATATATATATTATATATATGTATATATACATTATATATATGTATATATATATATATATATATA
>NC_068985.1:71446241-71449445 GCF_001194135.2 Octopus bimaculoides
GTGTGTGTGTGTGTGTGTGTGTGTGTGTGTGTGTGTGTGTGTGTGTGTGTGTGTGTGTGGGTGTGTGTGGGTGTGTATAGACTATTGCCTATGAACTACTGCAAATTATATTATATCATGCATGAAATCTTCCAATAGTTGCCGCATTATTCGTTTTATCCAATACACTTCATTGTTGCTACCACTATATTTTGGTCACCAGGACAACACTGAGGAAGAATATGTATGAAAGAAGATCTCAGTGATCATCTGATTGTTCCACCAGCTAGACACAGTAGCCAACAGCTCCCTCAAATCACGGTAAGGCGGGATTTCATGGAGGTTTATTACCGTCTTTAACAAAAGAAGGTGTCTGCTGGATGATATGAAACTAAATACACTGTCTGGAGCAGTGATTCTCAACCATTTTTTATCTATGGACCCCTTTGATTACAATTTTATTCTGGTGGATGTCCATAGCCATTCAGTGTTTAAGAACTAGTTTTATAGATACTCCTTTCAAAATTCCTAATTTGTTAATTATACATTTATTTGTGTTGGCTAAACTACGTAAAACGTCAGAGAAAAAATACTTAGCTGTTTCTTGGAACAAATACATCTAAAGCAAAATTTTTTCATGGACCAGTAAAATACTGCCGTGGATCCCTAATATACAATTTTGCTAGTGTGGACCTTCCAAAATCTTATATAGACCACAAGGTTGAGAACCACAAATCTCAAGCAAAGATATGTTAATCACTGGTGAAGCATCCTTTGCCCGTTTAAACTTCACCTAGGGCTAAACAGCAGCTACAATGTGTATCTCTGTGGATACAGGAACATTCCCTACACTCATTAATACTTTCCGTTTACTGGCTTTCTGTCGTGTTCAGTCTTCTATTCCATTTATCGATACAAGGGCCACCTACCTCGCTGCTCAATTTTGTACTAACTAACTCTCTGCTGTCTTCAACAAAACCTATGCATGCTGTTTCTCTCTTTCCCTTCCCTCCATCCGCTCTCTCTCTCTCTCTCTCTCTCTCTCTCTCTCTCTCTCTATCTATCTATCTATCTATCTCTTTATTGCGTTCCCTTCACACTTGGACTACGCTGTGATGAGCCTGAGAGTTCTATGAAGCATACCAATCCCAAACTTTTTTCTTCTGCCGACATAGAAAAAAAATCCTATGACGTAATCATTTGCTGTTTCTTTACAGCGCAGCTGAAATTATGTTTTTTTTTGTTTTTTTTTTCAAAAAGGGGGGGCATACATTAAGTTTCAAATTATCTAAAAATGTTGTTTAGTGCACTATGAATTAATTAACGCACATTGTCAGTGCAACACAATTATGCAAATTAAACAAACTAATTTAAGCAAGTCCTACTTTGTATACATTATAAATATAATATACTTATCACTTAAGGCGGCGAGCTGGCGGAATCGTTAGCACGCCAAGAGAAATAACAACGGTATTTTATCTGCAGTTACGTTCTGAGTTCAATTTCCGCAGAGGTCGACTTTGCCTTTCGGGCTCGATAAATTAAGTACCAGTACTGGGGTCAATCTAATCGACTGGCCCCCTCCCCCAAAATTTCAGACCTTGTGTTTAGTGTAGAAAAGAAAATACTTATCACTTGTGGAAACAAGATAGCTTTTTTTATGATGAAGATCTGTGAAGACTAGTAGTTAACCAGATCGGCCTCACTTTTCTCCCCACAGAGAGATAAAACCTGTATGTAACTGTTTTATGTACTGTGATGCCAGAGTAATACTTGGTGCTCTAATGCACTATCATTATTGCAAAAAGTCTCAAGAAATGGTTGACATTCTTCTGCGAGTTAGCACAGTTTTAGCAAACCAATAATCAAAGGCTTAAAGTGACGAATCGACAGGGTCTCAATAGACTGTCTGATAAAATGTCTGGATATAATTGGTTCAAGGTTTCTGTGTTCTAAGTTCAAAACGTACTGAGGCCAAAGTTGCATTTCATTTTTTCGGCATTGATGAAGTATCAGTTGCGTAACGAGGCCAATTACTCCCTTGTCTCTCTCTATCTATTTCTCTCTGTTACATAAAGTAGCCACGAAGGGCGCATTCACGTTGCAGCCTCACTTAAAGCGTTCTAGATATGATAGTAAGAATTCTTTTTCCAAACTTGTATATCATGAACACACTTTTATTGGCTCAATAAAGATTCTACGAAATGTTAAAGAAAAGCAGCACAAAATCACTCATTTGGGATAGGGAACAGATCGACTCCAGGATTTGAGATAGGAAATTGGTTTTCACTGATACTTGTCAAATCTCAGAAAGAGGAAAGACAAAGTCGACCTCGGCGTGATTTGAAATCTGAAAGTAAAGAACTATAACTAAATACTACAGGGTACTTTATCCGACACTCGAACAATTCTTATAATCTACCGACCTTAAGATATATGATATTTAACATTGAGCACAAAGCCACAATTTTTTTATAAAAGTGTACATATACATACACACACACAAACATGTATGCTATATGTACGTGTGTGTGAGTTTATGGATGTGTGTGTGTATGTGTGTGTATGTGTGTGGTTGTATGGTAAGTAGCTTGCTTACCAACCACATGGTCCTGGGTTCAGTCCCGGGCAAGTGTCTTCTACAATAGCCTCGGGCCGACCAAAGCCTTGTGAGTGGATTTGGTAGATGGAAACTGAAAGAAGCCCGCCGTATATATATATATATATATATATATATATATATATATATATATATATATATATATATGTATGTATGTATATATGTGTGTATATGTATGTATATGGGTGTTTGTGTGTGTGTATGTTTGTGTGTCTGTGTTTATCCCCCCACTATCGCTTGACAACCGATGCTGGTGTGGTTACGTCACCGTCAGTGTTAGCGATTCGGCAAAAGTGACCGATAGAATAAGTACTAGGTTTACAAAGAATAAAAAAATAGCTATATATACATACACACACACATACATATATATATATATATATATATATATATATAAACACACACATCTCAGTACTTAACTCGCTCTTGTCTTACTAACTGCAAACTGATTGAAAGCGACGTAGAGTTCGGAGCACTTTAAACTCAAAACGTAGAGAAATACTGCTTAAATGTTGTAAGGTAGTTTGTCCACCACTATACCGATTCTACCAAACCATTCCACAGCATTCTTTCTTGCTAAATCTTAATAAAGAAACATGGTGAAA
>NC_068985.1:71450527-71452589 GCF_001194135.2 Octopus bimaculoides
ATATATACATACATATGTATATACATATATATATATATATATATATATGTATATGTATATGTATGTATGTATGTATGTATGTTATGTATGTGTGCATGTATGCTCAAGAAGATACATACTTATTCCACAGAGTAATGACTCTTACCGAATACTTTTCACGGAAGTTCTCGACAAATGTTGGCGGAAAAACACACAAGAGAATTAACTTCTTATACAGTATAAAGAGTGATCTTACCCCGTTGCAAATTCCTCCTCAGTAGAACGTTTTAGTCAGCGTAAAAGAAGATACAATCCTTCGGTGACCATCAATGTAAGGTTATTTATCATGCGGTGTGATATATAAAATTAGCCAGAACAGAGGAATCTACTGAAAAACTGATATATTTTATATCCAACTGGACAAATCATAACATCAATTGGAAGCTGAAACTTTTGAAGTCATTATTCCGAGTCTCTTGTTCCGATATTCTGATAATTCTATATAAAACAAAAAACGTGGAACATAAATATTGCATATAATAGATATGCAGGTGAGATCTTTGACTGTCATAACAAGTGATGATTGCTTAAATGGGAACAAAGAGGTTTTATTACTTGGAAATTAGGTAAGAGAAGATAAGGTTATGCAAAATGACATATCGTTATGAAAGAATTTCAAATGATATGAAAAAACATGCCTATATGTGTGAAGATATAAAAAAAAGCAAAAGTGAAAAAAACACTGTAAAATCACTTATAAAAACAGTGTAAGTGAAACACGTCTAAACCTCATAAATTTCAAACACGGAGGCAATAAGCTCTATACCGTTCAAAATATTCGAAATATTTCTGCAATCTTATTGCAGGTACATAATTATAAAATACATATTTTGAAGCATGCCTGCAACAACCCAACATCTCAGACATTTCAGTTAAGGTATGAATATTCTGAATTAGAATAAAGAGCTTTTCACTTAGGCATAAATTAGTGAGTAAATTCGAATGAAAGCTGACGTATGCATTTTAGGAAGACATGTTTAAGGATCGACCATTTAATTTTAAATGCCATCAGATTTGTTTATTTTAAAAACCAAAGATGCATGGAAAGGTTTGTTAGAAGTTATTTTTCTGATTCCTGAAATGAATATGTTGCTAAAATCGTGCCATAAAGCAATCCTGATCATTCAATATAAGCCTTTACTTTCTTGCTATTATCTGGTTCTACCTTAGTGCAATATTCTAAGGCTTTAAAAAGACAATTAACCTTAAGGGGGCAATTGTTTGCGACAAAGAAACGACCAGAAAGAGAAGTGAATATATTATTCTCTTTGGAAATTCTTTCGGAATTTAAAAGGTTAATTTAAATGGAAATTCTTTGTGAGTTTATATCCTTTTCTTTTTACAGCAGGAATTTCTCTTTAAAATCTTAGAACAGGTTCACCAGAAATGAATAGAAGTTTAGATGTAGGAAAAATTTGCCGTCATTTCAAATGCAGAAGCGATATGCATATAAACATCTATCCAACACGCGCGCGCACTCACACACACACACGCGCACACGCACGCGTATAATGTAATTAGTATTGTTAAGTACAACAAAATACTTTCTAATGGTGAACTTCTCACGGTTTATACAGCCAGTTTAGCCAATTATATAGGTTGCTATGGTGTAAGTTGGAACCCCAGTGAATGTATATATTCATAATCGCAAACATTTTAACGTCCATTCTTCCATACTTGCATGGGTTATATGGAATTCGTTAAGACAAATTTTGTGCGATTGGATGAACTTCCGGCTTCCAAGACCGGGAATGTTTTACACTGCAGATTAGAAATGAGCAGCACAGTAGTTACGAGGATAACGCTCGTCTACAAATAACTCACGTGACCTGGAATGAAGAACACACACAGATATATATATATATATATATATATATATATATATATAATAATACAAAGAATATATATACATGTATACACACATATATGTACATACTTACATCTACATGTGTATATACATGCATATCAGGGTACAGGACGTTAGAACAATAAACTACAGACAACGGAACGAACACATAGGAAA
>NC_068985.1:71452739-71455254 GCF_001194135.2 Octopus bimaculoides
ATATAAATTGAAAATGTGCTATGAGTATAATAGAATAAAATCCTATATAAACCAAACTAATAGTTAAAAAAATAGAGAAGAGATGTTAAAAGTTTTTATAAATTCTTAGTCCATACGATCGTTTCGAATGATAATACTGCCATGTAAGAAAACAGGGAAAAAAATTAAATAAATTATTATAATAATTAAAAACTCTAGCCTAAGGTGTTACGAAATGGGACTGAACTTGAAATCACGTGACTGAGAAACGAATTTTTTAACTACATAGCCATGCCTAGCTATAAATGGCTGTTATTCCACAAAGAGCTTCACCTTTAATAATCTTCAGAAGAATCGGCTTGATTATATGTGGTAAGTGGAGGTGCGTGGCTTAGTGGTTAGTGTATACACTCATGATTGATAGATTGAGGTTTCGATTTCTGGACTGGGCAGTGCGTTGTGTTTTTGAGCAAAACACTTCATTTCTTATTGCTTCAATCCACTCAGCTGGGAAAATGATTAATTCCGTGATGGAGCGTCGTCTTGTCCACTGTGGGAAATATGTAAACCACAGAATCCGAGAAACCGGCTTTATGTCTCGGATGGACCTCTATGGCTCAGGAAGGACCTCTGACCCTTTTCTGTTTTCATTTTTGTTGTGAGCACATGACAAGGTTGGCCGTTCGAATTCCATTCACACTCCAGCTGTAGAGCTCCTCTGAGCTTTCGCGTTGTAAGATTAACCCAGAATTTTGTGACGACAAATTAAACATCGTAAATATTCAACCAAGCCATGTGAACGTATGTGCATCGAACACAACTACACTCTGCATAGCTACATAGATATAGTGAAAAGTACACACACATAAGCGCGCGCACTGAATGTGCTCACAAGCCACAAATATATACCATAGATCAAACATACCAACAGCTACAGAGACATACATTCATACGGAGATACATACAATTATGTGGAATATAAAGAAACGTCAGGAGGTATGAGATGAATATATTTATTTCACCAGATGATATCCATAGGATGACGGCCGTTTCACAGCCAACATTATGCAAAAGTAATTTGTTTTAGTGCATAATAAATTACTTTTTATGCCTGCACTAGTGTGTATGTTATAAATTGCATAGTACTATTGTACGAATCAAGTCAAATATAGAATTATATATGCAGGTATACAATTATATAGATGTAGATACTGATAGATGTATATATACACAGAAACGCTAACTGACGCATTTACTTACAGAAAGACATTGACACATGTCTGCATGCACACAAAAATATATAATGCAAGCACACACACACATTCACATACATAGACATATGCATAAAACACACAAATACATTCACATGCACATACCCAGGTAGATACAAACACACATATATACACATAGACACATATATATACACGCAGCTATACATGAACATGCACAAACAAATAAGCAAGTATTTACACACACACACATTGTGATACATAGATAAACACAGACACAAACATCTACACGCAAACGCACTCGTACAGATATAAATATACAATTACATACATAGATACACATATATGCTGACGCTCACATTCGCATGCAATACTATGCAAAAACAGCGTACACAAATATACACACATATACTATATGTAAGCATATGCGGTCAGTTACATACAAAGACGCACATTCATATTTATATGCACATTCACACAGGGGCAGATACACACTATAGACATAAAGGAATTACATAGGCGCTACATATGTTTACGTACACACGCATATAGATAGATAGATAGACAGATAGATAGATAGATAGATAGATAGATAGATAGATAGATAGATAGATAGATAGATAGATAGATAGATAAGCAGACAGGCAGACAGACAGGCAGACAGACAGACAGACAGACACACAGACAGATAGAGAGAGAGAGATAAGCAGAGAGACAGAGAAATAGAGAGAGAGAGAGAGAGATAGGATAGATATATATATATATAGATAGATAGATAGATAGATAGATAGATAGATAGATAGATAGATAGATAGATAGATAGATAGATGGATAGATAGATAGATAGGTAGATTACGTACATGCAAACACACAATTACATATTTACGTTCTCATAGACACACACACACACACACACACACACACGCACACACATAATTTCATTAATAAACAGATATATTCGATGCACATCCACTTGTATAGACACACAGCGCCATATTCCCCTTCCATACGCCACCGACATCAATCATCTCCCGGCGGCACTCCCGCTGTTTCAGTTCTACTCTGTAAGGATGGCCTCTTAATTATAGGGATGTGGTTATGTGATTCATAGTATGGAGGCACGCAAGACGGACGACACGTCATCAAGTCTGCATCATATTTGATGGCAACGGCGGCGATGGAGGAGGGGGGGGGGAGAAAGAGCAGGTGAGGATGAGGTGGGTTTTGCAAGGTGGTAAGATGGTGACGTGGGTGAGAGCGATTGGGTGGGTGGAAGGAATCACAGATATGGCAGCCTGTGGTGCGGT
>NC_068985.1:71455264-71458046 GCF_001194135.2 Octopus bimaculoides
GTGTGTGTGTGTGTGTGTGTGTGTGTGTGTGTGTGTGTGTGTGTGTGTGTGCGTGTGTGTGTGTGCGCGCGTTTGGTGACATGTGTAAAGTGTGCGGTGCGTGCAACAACTGAAATTGCAGGAACGACAGCAGCAGCAAATGCAATTGCATTAGCAACAATATCTACAATGTTGTGTTGTTGCCATGCTGTTGCTGTTGTTGTTGTTGTTGTTGTTGTTGCTGCTGCTGTTGTTGTTGTTGTTGTTGTTGTTGTTGTTGTTGTTGTTGTTGTTGTTGTTGTTGTTGTTGTTGCTGCTGCTGCTGTTGTTGTTATTCTTGTTGTTGCTGTTTGGTGTTGTTGTTGTTGCTGTTTAGCCCAAGGTTAGTTCTGATAAACGTCTTTGATCATTACTTAGGTTGGATACGATCAAAGACGCTCAAATCATGACAATATTTCATATTATTTTCCCCAATGTAATTGTATCCAAACAATTAGCCAATATATTCTTTTTCAAGTTGATACCTTTGTGGCTTGAGGATGATTTGGCTGCTATTTCGACGAGACCGAGTGATCATTTGTATTATGACATCGTCTACTATAATTTACCAGCGAGGGAGCATCTACGAAGATGTAATACAAATAACAGCTAAATCTCCCTCAAATCACACCGAGCAGATTTTTTAAAAAGGAGCATATAGTATCACATAGATCTTAGTTCTCTGCATTTAAGGGAAAATTAGGGATTGTCGCTCAGGGATGGCTAAGCAACAACAACAACAACAACAACCCTATCATCATCATCATCATCAACACAACAACAATCTAACAGTGATGCAACCAGATCTGTCTACTTCTATGAGATTGCTCACCAAAAATGTCAACCAAATCCTCCTCTACTTACACCCTAACGTCTTAAAAATGGAGGACATGCAGTAAATGTATTCACACATGTGCAATATCCGAGGATAAAAATCGGGAAAGCCATGGATAGAACACTATTTATCATAGTTGTTTCCAATCAGCGCTTACCTGGTGTTAAAGAACACCAGCTACAACAAACGAATGAGCTGACGAGGGAGCCTCAACGTAGTCACTGAACTGCTAGTTATCGCTGCCAAATCTCCTTCAAATCACACTCTACTATCTTAAAGAAAGGGTATCTTTTAAAACAACGTAGTTTTCGGTCACAAACTGACGTGATGTTCAACGCTGAAACGTCTTTATATCACAGGTTTCTTTTCGATCAGGGCTGATCTTGACTAAACAACCGTTACAATAATACACAACGACAACGATATGCCTTACACATCCTACATACTTAAATAAGTACACTGGATAAACTATTTCAGACGTTTTTAATAGACTTGAACACCTCATATCACAGGGCAGGGAGTATTTGGAAAGCTGTGGCGTAAATGGTTTTCCTAAGTGCTTTAGCAGTATAAAAGATGTACACTTGCATCAGCCGAAAATCGAAACCTAGGTAGCGAGGACTTGTTGCTTATTCTACAGTTGAGGGTGGCTGTGTTCGGCTCTGGGCAACCAGAATGAGCAAACCTCTAAATATAAGGGGTATTATTTATGATTACCTACTTTATTTTCAATGATAGTATATCAATGACCTCAACCGACAAGATGGTGTCTTGTAAAAAGATCACATAAAAACATGTCAGAAACCACCAGGAGTCGTTCGTCGACTAGACAGTGTGTTTTTCCTTTCCTTGCAGGTCTAGAACCTTTTTTGACATATTTCATATTTGAGCGCAAGTGATAGGGTCTCCTACCATTGCTCTAGGAGATCACTTGACTTGGTAAAAAGGCAGCGAAATCTTCCTCAAATTTTACCTCACTGATAGTTTACCAAACTTTTTACATTGGTGACACACTTTTTAAACAGTTTCGTGATGCATTGATTTTTGTTATCAATCAAATATTGCATCATAGGTCATAAGTCACGTGTTTAATTGTACACAGATCTTAAATATACTTCACAGCTAAATATCCTTGAAAATTGATCAAATTTGATTTAATTTCGATAAACCCTAATGTGTCGCAACTCACACGTTAAAAACTTCAACCTTTCTAACTGCAAAATAACACGTAGGATAATGTAGTCCACGGTATGAAATAATTCAAACTGATTATAGCTGAAGCGATTTTCATCATATGTTTGCCGTATCAGGTTAACCTGGGACTAAACAACAACAAACATGTTGATTTATCCTTTTTTTATATACTTGATTCAGTCTTTAGACTACGGCCATGCTGTGACACCATTTTGAAGAGTTTTAGTCGAATTAATCGACGCCAGTACCTATTTTCTTTTTGTTGTAACTCATGTTGAAGTAGAAGAATGGTTTCAAATCGAATTGAATTGAGATTTGAAATTTCTGAGGTCAAAGAACTTGGCCACAAGAAGTGTGACTCGGATAAGTTTGATTAATTTGTGTTGCATTTAACATATGATTCCACGCCGAAACGATGCTTTTTCTAGGCGTGTTGGGTTATTTCCATTCCTTCATAGATTAAGTTGGTATTTGATCCAGATAGATGCGTAGTAAGTAGTCATTGCTTTTGTTTCAAAAGAATCCTGCACTGCACTATTATATTATTTGTGTTATTGTAAGCGCAATACTTTCATTTAGTTTAAGAAAAAAGTATCTGATAGATTTTGTTGTTTTACTAACTTCGTACTAACCCACCGGTTTTTGAACGATGCTACAACCATCACAAATATACGCTTCGAAGCACAGTTAAAAGAGACACAGCGTTGTCAAGCGGTACCAGAACATGAAAGCCAG
>NC_068985.1:71458124-71458792 GCF_001194135.2 Octopus bimaculoides
CATGCGTATGTGCGTGTGTGTGTGTGTGCTTATGCGTGTGATTTACATATATATATATATATATATATATATATATATATATAAACTCTCACACACACACACACTAGCACAAATATACATATGGACACATACATATATTTATCATTGTTTTGCTGACAGCAACTTTTGAAGTTTCACCAGTGGTGTCTTATGCAGTTCGAATATGCTATAAGCCAGGTAACTTTGAATTCACTATCAACGAAATAATACAGAAATATATTCTACATTGTATTGACTCCTTTATTTATTCAGTCGGTGTCTGCTGTCTTTATGCGTTTACAGTCCCTTATCTTGAACTGTGTGATGTATGATAAGGATATGTGTGTGCAAACACACTCGCGTGCGTACTCCTGTATGTATGTGTGCGTGTATGTATCAACGGAGAAAGACAGAATTGATTCAGCTATAAAATACAGTCAAGCATTTGGATACTTCCCTTGCAGGATCGATAAAATAATATCTGACAAAGGATCGAATGCAATATATCCGACTAAAATCTCTGAAAGTATAAAAAAAAAAAACAGACTGGGTCCTTTATGACTGTGAAGTTCTAATACCATGCTACTAATTGTTCAAATTAACTTGGTATAGAATTTGCTCTATCTGCCCCGTTCTCTCTCTCTCTCTCT
>NC_068985.1:71458853-71465403 GCF_001194135.2 Octopus bimaculoides
TCTCTCTCTCTCTCTCTCTCTCTCTCTCTCTCTCTCTCTCTCTCTCTCTCTCTCTCTCTCTCTATCTATCTATCTATCTATCTATCTATCTCTATCTATTTATCTATCTATATTATTTATCTATCTGTTTATTTATTTATCATGAAATAAATACCAATAATATAATTGTGTATGTATAATTGTCTTTATATCACATTCAGAAAATGAAGCTTTACCCCTTGCTAAAAAATTTCTTGTTTTAATTCATGCGTTGCAGAATCGGTTGAGCGCTTGACAAAAAGCCTTTAGTTATTTGGCTTCTGTTCGTTCACTATCTGAGTCAAAATCCCACCAAGGTCAACGGTGCTTTTATCGAACCCGAAAAGAGAACCATCATTTTTTGAAATATAATCGGTTACCTTTGAAAATTTGTACTACATCGCCACAACCCAATGTCTAAAACTAGAAAATGAAAGTAAAAACCCATACAAACACACTCACACACACACACAGACACATGCATATAAATGTGTGTGTGTTAAAGACGAATCTGTATGAATGTGGGTCCATAGGATGTTTGCGTGCATATATATATCAATAAATATCGCATATATGTTTTCACACTCACTCCTATTGATGCATTCAGTGACAAATACATGTGGAGGTAGGGGAGTGAGAGACTCAATGAAATGTGTGAACTAAGAATATATATCAATGTCTATGGTTATGCATGTATGTATGTGTCATCACACCTATGCCCACGCCTACCAATCTTTTATAACACATAAATATATATATTCTGTTCATATACATGCACACACACACACACACACATACATATGTTAAATTATATACATACATATACTTATAAATACATATATTTCTTTATATACGTGTGACTATACATGTATGTGAACACGCGTGTCCTCGTCCGAGCGTGTATGCTTCATCAAACATACATTTACACGCCTACTGACCTCTTCTAGAGCACACACAGACACACACATGTAATAATGAGTGAGTGTAGTTGATAAAAGCAAGCCACCCATTACTTTAGCAGAGCCCAAACCTACTCACGGTCAATAAACTATGTACACCCGATTAGCTTTCTCTGCCATCCTATCGACACAACTTTGGTGTGGGACCATCTTTACAACAAAATTGTTGAAGCGACAGTAAAAGGCGACAGCTGGCCAGGTGATAGCTGTCCGCACGTTTTATTTACACATGAATTATTTTCTTCTAACTGGACAGTTACACAGAAAAAAATAAGAGTTTACAAAAGATATGGCGGCCATTTTACTACTTGATAATTTATTAATATTATTATTATTGTTATTATTATCATTTTACTTCATTATAAAATGTTATTTTATTCATTTTGAAATGTTATTTTGTTAGAATTGTGTACCAATGTGCAAAATGTCTTCCAGGTTATTTTATTCTATATCATATAAGTATGTATGTATGTATGTATTATGTATATATATATATATATTCTGGGTTCTAATCCCACAGAGGTCAACTTTGTCTTTTATCCTTCTCTATCTCGAGTACATAAAGTAAAATACAATTATTTAATATCGTCATTAAAATTAACTGACTATATCCTTAAAAACGGTAAACCGACATGAGTGGAACAAGTAAAAGACAAAAGAAACACACAAGCGCACACTGTTGTGGTGAGGGTCGATTCTTGCGGTGGCGCAGATGTGTGTGTGTGTGTGTGTGTGTGTGTGTGTGTGTGTGTGTTCTCTTTCACCTTTTAATTTTAGGGTCACTTTTGACCGGCCACTTACATGGCACCAAGGTTGTCAAAGAAACTATCTTCTTTTAACCATCATCTTTTAAATCTTAAAAAGGTCTTGCAGATTTTTATGGTCCCAGGTATCATGATCATTTGTAGCATATGAATTAAGGATTTGCATTCTTTCTCCAAGATGTCAAGTTCAGTTATACTTTGCTCCAGACGGGTTGTATCGTGTTGCTCCAATAATAATAAGTATGAAGCTGAACGTTTATCTTGGGTATGTATGTATGTATGTAGGTAAAGGGTGGCACACGAAAAAGTAGCTCGTGTTTCATAGCATAATGTAAATACAGAAATAAATTTAGTTGATCTCTGCCTGGTCGCTAAAACGGCTAAAAAAAAGCAGCCAGATCTCCATCAAATCTCATTCTCATGTCTTTAAAAAGGCCATGTTCGATTATGTGGTCCTAGGCACCATGCATTAAATAGACTGAAGAAAGTTACACTAAATATGCTTTGCTGCATTTAGTTACGTCTCTTTTTGTTGTTCAATCAAATCTTGTGGAGGCTCACTTTATGCTCCATTCTTCCAAGACCGATAACATAAAATACCAGTTAAAATAAAAATATGATCGCTATAATTGACGATTCCTTTTCCTAAATACGACTAACCTTGTATCAATATCACAATGACAGTCTGAAAAGGAGGCTAACAAAATGATAGTTGATTATCTCCCTTTAAATTCCAAGTTCAAATATCGCCGAGGTCAACTTCACCTTTCATCATTTTGAGGTCGATAGAATAAAGTACCACTCAATTACTGCGGTCGATGTAATCGACTTGCTACTGCCCGAAAGTTGATGGCCTTGTGCCAAAACTAGGAATTATTATCATTATTATTATTATTATTATTATTATTATTATTATTATTATTAGAAAGGCGGTGAGCTGTCAGAATCGTTAGCATGCCTTACAAAATGCTTTAGCGGCAATTTCGTTCATCATTACTTTCTGAGTTCAAATTCCGCTGAAGCCAACTTTGCTTTTCATCCTTTCGGAGTGGATAGAACCAGTCAAGTAATTGTCTACCCCACTTCCCCGCAAAAATTTCAGGCCTAGTGCTTATATTAGAACGGATTATTGTTATTATCATCACCGTGTATTCCACGCTTTGTTGCGATTCCTGCTGCACTACGAGGTTCCCAAGATGTGTGCACCATTGTGCTTTGGCGAATTGTATTTGCATTCTGCATTAGTTTTGTTTTGTTGAATAACTTGTTTTCTTTTTTTTTTTCTGATGTTACTTGAAAGTGTTGTTTGCAGATACTCAAAGTAGGCGGTAGGCATTAATAAACTGTCAATGAAAAGACCTTATCACTTATTCATATGTATATATGTTTGTATGCATGTATGTTTGTATATATGCAGGCATGTATGTATGTATATATAAATATATATATATATAATGTGTGTGTTTGCGTGTGTGTGCACACACGCACACACATATATATGTTAGTATGTATGAGTTATAGATATCATACGGATACGAATAAATATAATTACACATACACACACACATATGTACATACATACACAGCATAGTTGATAACGTGAATATTTATAAATACAACTGCATAAAATATACAATTATGTGTATCCACCATGAACACACATACACATGCACACACACACACACACGCACACACACACACACACACTCACTCACACAGGCGCTTGTAATATACATACAAGTACAGTATATTCAAGTATTAATGTTTTATACTCTAACATGAAATATAAATGCTTTTTAAAATTAGCTCAATCAGCAAAAGCAAACATAGGCTCTTTAAAACACACGCACGCTCCTTGTACTGCTAATGATACTTAAAAGAGAGAGATTAACATCTGCATCATGACAACTATATACTTTTTTATACCTTTTTATGTAGCTGAACTTCTGGCACTTATTCTGTATATTTAACTTGAAAGACAACGGAAATTACGCATGTCTAGTATTCATATATTAACCAATTACTGAATTACACACTGAATTCAAGTCATTAAATCAGCATTTTGTTTTCTTTCTATATATATATATATATATATAATTGATTGGAAATAATTTACTTTTTATATTTATAAATTAATATTTATGGTCTTAATCTGAGTAGGCACTAGCCTACCTTCTCTAACCAGATGGCACGTTCTTCGCTTTTAGAATTTCACATGTACTTTTTTTTTTTGCAGAATATGCTTTTGTAAGTTGTGTTTTGTTGGATGCTGATTGTATTTCGGTTTTGTTCAATATATATTTTTTTTTTATATATATTAAGTGGTGCTATGTTTTTATATTGGGATGTGATGTTTGGTTTGCGTGATATTGGATGGTGATTGTGCAAAATGCGTGTAGTTTAGATTTTCATGTAGAGTATTATATTGTAGAATACGTGTAGTTATTATTTTTTTTTTTATTCTTTCATCTTGATTCAGTCATTTGACTACGACCATACTGAAGCACCGTCTTGAAGGGTTTTACTCAAACAAATCGACTCCGGGAGTCTTTTAAAGCCTAATACTTATTCTATCGTCTCTTTTTGCCTAACCGCTAAGTTATGGGGGACGCAGACACACCAGCACCGGATATCAAGCGGTGGTAGTAGGACAAACATAGAGTAGAAAGACACACGCATAGATATATACATATATATTTACGTGTGTGTGTGTGTGTGTACCTGGCTTCTTTCAGTTTCCGTCTACCAAATCTACTCACAAGGCTTTGGTTGGCCTGAAGCTATAGTAGAAGACACTTGCCCATGGGGCAGAAAGTGTACTTCTTCTCGTCGAGTATTTTGTCTCCTTTATTTCATTAATGATTTTTTTTTTCATCCCAGGTCTCTAAAACAAGTACCAGTCATATAATGGAGACGATATAAAACACTGTTTCTTTCCTCACTCCATTATTTATTATATCGACTCCAGTACTTCACCGATTCTTTATTTCTTAGTCGCTAATAAGTTCAAAGATAAAATTGATGTTGGAATTTAACAAAAGTTATTGCCAACGACCATGCCCGTTGTTAAAGGGCTGCAATGAACGGCACTGCCAACTCACTATTCACTGGTGCACCTTCAAATTTACAGTGTTATACTTATTTCGAAACTTCACGTTAGCATTATAACAAATTAGTGCCCACCCAGAATATTCTGAAGCACTTCCAGGCACCAAAGTATAGCGACGGGCGATGCCATTTAAACTAGAACAAACCATCCCATGATAACCTCTACGTAGTCTCTCGTTTTGCCAGAAACAGAAGACAAATTTATTTTAAATCACATCCTAACATCTTAAAAAAAGGTTTTATATAAAAAAAAAAAATGTATAACAGAGTTCCCTGCATATGAATTGTTACAGTTAGAATGCCTGATCAGTTTGACCAGAACTAACCTGGTGCTAAACAACAACAATAGCGAAAGCTACTAAGAGCTAAACTCAGAGATTTGATGCCCTTCGCTCGATTTGCAAGGAAAAAAACCCAGACCTGGGGTTAGAATACGTTAGATAATGTAATGAAGGATACGCAAGGTGTGGGATGATTACGACTCAAGTACCTTTAATCAAAGATCAGCTCAATTAGGGTGAACGTAAGGTTACCATCAGACAACTAGGGATCCTCTATACGATCGGTTGACTTGTTAAAAACAGCAGTTAAATCTCCATCGAATTACACTCAACCATCTGCAAAAAACAGAACACATGGGAGAATCTTGTCTATAGATAGAACATAAAACGGAATGGTCACGATTAGAACGCATTTAATCATAGGTCTGCACGACCAGGGTTGATCTTGGGTCAAAACTACGACGGTGGCACACTCCATGTGCCACTGAGGTGAATGGTTTACGAGGCTACATGAGGTTTTTGTTCAGTGAAATAATTACTAGCAGTATATAAACTGTGATAAGTGGTTACATACAGAGATAAGTGGCCAGTTTAACGTGTTTATTTTGTTTTGTCTGTGTGTCTGTCAGACCACCTGACATGCACTCTCTCTCTCTCTCACTTTCTCTCTCTCTCCCTCTCTCTCTCTCTCTCTCTCTCTCTCTCTCTCCCTCTCTCTCTCAACTAGGGATCTATATTAAAACAATGAACCTGCCTGGACTTGCCGACTTATTTATTACATTTCCTTGGTTTAGCAATTTTCCCTTTCTCTCTGCTCTTATCTAGCTATTAGTTATTAGCTACCTAGATAGACCGACATCTATCTATCTATCATTCAATCTATCTATCTATCTATCTATCTATCTATCTATCTATCTATCTATCTATCTATCTATCTATCTGTCTGTCTATCTTTTACTCCTATTCCATCATTTTATTTGCGTGTCTAACTCCTTCTCCCTGTCAAACTTTCTCTCTTCTTTCTGTGTGTATCTATTGAGAGAGACAAATAAACTCACAAGACAAGGAGACTGTGTGTGTGTAGGTGTGTGCGTGTGCGTGCGTGTGCGTGTACGTGTGGAATCGTTCACCTATCTAGCTACCTATCCTTATCAATGCCATACACACACACACTGTCTCTTTTTCTGTCCTTATCTCGCTATCTCTATTTATATCTACAATTATCTGATTATATGGTAAGGTGAAGTTGAGAGGATATAAATTCTGACAATCTATCATTCTCTATTAATCAATATTTGTTTATCGATTAATCTATCTACCTATTTATTTATATTATATCTGTAGCTATTAATATGTTAGTCTCCCTCCTCTTTTTCTCGCTCTCCCACTCAAACATACATACGTACATTATATATATATA
>NC_068985.1:71465413-71465609 GCF_001194135.2 Octopus bimaculoides
TCTATCTATCTATCTATCTATCTATCTATCTATCTGTCTGTCTATCTTTTACTCCTATTCCATCATTTTATTTGCGTGTCTAACTCCTTCTCCCTGTCAAACTTTCTCTCTTCTTTCTGTGTGTATCTATTGAGAGAGACAAATAAACTCACAAGACAAGGAGACTGTGTGTGTGTAGGTGTGTGCGTGTGCGTGC
>NC_068985.1:71465709-71472744 GCF_001194135.2 Octopus bimaculoides
GTGTGTGTGTGTATGTATGTATGTATGTATGTATGTATGTATGTATAGACGGGATTCTTTCAGTTTTCTTCCACTTCGTAATCATGTAGCATCAAGTTCAATACCATTGTATGTAATTTTGAGATAATGTCATCTATAATAGTCGTGGGTCAACTGAAGCCTTATTGGTGAAACTTGGTCAGTGGAGACTGTGCTGAAGTCCGTCGGAGAGACAATTTTATTCTTAGGTGATAGAATTAATTAGTCGCATGGTTCAACAGCCCTGGATTTGGATGCACTCTACGAAATACGAGTCAGTTTCAAACAATCATTTCAGGTCTTCGGTTGGGAAATAATTTATCCCATTCCTTCCACTCATCTTGAAGGCACTAAAAAATGTCGTAGATGCTATTTTTTACTCTTTTGACCGAGTCATGTTGCCAAACAATTCTACATGTGCATATATAGACAGATAGGTAGATAGATAGATAGATAGATAGATAGATAGATAGATAGATAGATAGATAGATAGATAGATAGATAGATAGATAGATGGATGGATGGATAGATAGATAGATAGATAGATAGATAGATAGATAGATAGATAGATAGATAGATAGATAGATAAAACTTTGATAAGTGCCGACGCAGGAAACTCTCGGGCCCTGAATCACTCTATTGCTCATGCTAAAGATTAATAAAAAAAAATATACATGTACTCTTATTTCGATTTCTATTTTTCCTGTTTGCATCACCATACCCGAATTACATATATAATGTGTGTATACACACACACACACACACACACACACACACACACACACACACACATATATATATATATATATATTCTAACACGCTTACTTATCGATATATCTATCTATAAACACTTCAGTCTGTCCCTGTACCTATCTATTTCTCTCTCTCTTTGTATATATCTATTTACTCTATCCATGTTTATCTATCATTCTATCTTATATACCATATTCATTTGTCATATCTATGTATGTCTCTGCTAACTCCCTCGTCTCTCCCACTCCGCTTTTCCTCCTCTTAAACTTTCTCTGACCATCAAGTTAATACATTCACTATATATACGTCCGTTCGACTTCGGTTGTTTTCCCTGTTTGTGTTTTAATTTATATATATAGTAGAATAAGGATTCAGAATCAGGTACTTGAAAAGATATGCACCAGGTAGGGCTGGATAAACGTGTCGTTGGTAAGTATCAAATAAGATATTCCGGTTGCGTACATTTCAGTTATTATACATTTGAGTGTGTGTGTGTGTTTATACACAAACATACATATACAGAGAGAGAGAGAGAGAGAGAGAGGGAGAGAGAGAGAGAGAGAGAGATAGACAGACAGACAGACAGACAGACAGAGACAGACAGACAGACAGACAGACAAAAGTGGAGGAAGACGATCAAGACTCAAGATTGGTTTCTATGTCTTGTCTAGTGGATCTGAGATGACAGTGGCCAATGAGGTTTGTCCAACGAGGTCTCCTCTCATACATGTAAAACACCAGATTGAATCAGACTCTACAATTGGAGTTGGTTTAAAGCAAGCAGCTCCCGGAAGTCAGCCATGATGTCAAGCAGTTTGAGATATGATTTTTAGAAGTCACTGAGAACCTTTCTTTCCCGCCACCCCCAGCACTGAAGCTTCACTGACTGCGTTCGACATAGAGGAAGAGCTCTTGGATGCGGTATTTCGGCATATTAGCAAGTGGTGAGTTGCTCCGCATATTCCAGTTTCCATGTTTCACAAGCATGAAGGATGGTTATGAGAGCAACAGCGAGGTAGACATTCAGCTTTGCAATGCGGCTGATACCTCTGCGCTTTCACACGTTCTCCTGCAGTCAGCCAAAAGTAGTGCTGGCTTTTGAGATCCTGCTGTTGATCTTTCTCATCGATGTTTACTGTTCTTAGAAAGCTGCTGAGGTAGGTGAACCAGTCAAGTGCATGTGTGTATGTATGTATGTATGCATGTATGTATGCATGTATGCATGTATGCGTGTATGTGTGTTTATATCTAGGTAGGTAGGTAGGTAGGTAGGTAGGTTTTTAGGTAGGTAGGTAGGAGTGTATATGTACGTACATATGTATAATCTTTTACAACATACAAACATGCACACACATATACACAGACACATACATACATACATAAACATACACGCATACGTACATACATACATGCATACATATAGACACATACATACATACACACACTCACATAGTTACATACATACATATATACATACACACATACATACATACATACATACATACATACACACATATATACACACACTCACATAGTTACATACATACATACATATATACATACAGACAGAAACATACACACATATGTACATACATACATGCATACATACACACATACATACACACACACATACATACATGCATGCATGCATACATACATATATACATGCATGCATGCATACATACATACATACATACATACATATATATTTGTACGTATCAGTTCAATCATTGCTACTGCAGTAAGTGTACATAACATTATTACACTCTACACCCACAACAAAAATTATATCCGACTCACCCAACTTGCACCAACAGCCCCAACACAACCAGCCACCCTGTTGCCACCAACAACAACACCGCTCACCACCACCAGTAACAACACCGCTACTACCGCCACCAATAAACGACCAGCCACCAGGACAATGTCCATTAGCTGCAATACATCTTTAGCTATAAAGCTATAAAAAGAATCTAGATTTGGTCCAGTGCTTCTGGTTAACATTAGAACATGATTAACTGGCCTGCCTCTCTCCTTCACCATACTAAACCGCCATTACGTCAAGAACAACAATAACTCCAGCAGAAACAACGCACACTTTGCCAATAGCGATAGCTACTACCCTAAGCAAACCAATGAACAACCATAATGCACGATAAAAAAAATGTTTACACACATATCTATCCATATTCATGAGAAGAAGAAGAAAAAAATAATCACATACGCACGCATACACCCGTACACACATAAATATATGACGTAGGTAGACGAGAAGAGTCTTTATGTGGTCACTCAGTCAGCTGAAAATAACAGCAAAACCCGGCTTAACTAACACGTTATTGTCTTTAATAAGGATATATTGTAGGTCCCTCGTATTCAAAAGAGCGAACTGGTCATAATTGGGATGTCTTTTGATCATAGCTCTGCCAATTCAGAGATGACCTGAAGCTAGATTAAGTACATCGAGCCAACGGTAGAAACTCATACGTATTAATACGACCTACTAGAAATAGCAGCTAAATTTAACTTAAAGCAGATGCCACCCTCTCGAGAGAAAAAAAAATGGAGATGGTCATTGGATAATGTAGAGCTAAAGACATTATATCAGAACAAAAAATACAAGACAGGATGGGCGAGGCTGGAAGACCTTTGATAATAGGCTTGCTCGAGCAGAGATGACCTGGAGCTAAGTATTAATATCAACAGCAGCTGTATATATTACCGTATTATCCTGTACGTACACATGTGTATATATGTATTTATAAATATGTTCATATATATACTTACATGCTAATCATATATATTACATTTATAGGTATTTATTTACGGCTGAGATTCCGAGTTCGATCTCAATGCATGGCTTATTTAAATAAGTAACTTGCCTGAAAACGCTGGGCGCTTACAGATGAAACTCAGAGTAGCAACAGACTGACTCGATCAAAATAAAATATATTATTAATCTCTGTTATGGTTCTGATAACTCGTTCTTTCGACAGTCAACATCAAACGTGTGCGCGCGCGTGTGTGTGAGGGACATTAAGAGAGAGTACATATACATTTATGCGTTCATATGCATACACACACAAACACACACGTGCGTGTAAGTGCGTGTGTGTGTGTCGGCACAGGTATGGCTGTGTAAGTGAATTTGACGGAAACTGCGTGGAAGCCCGACGCACATCTGGGTGTGTATGCATGTGTGTTGTGTTTGTCTCCACTGCTTCGCAACCGGTGTTGGTTTCTTTACGTCCCCATAACTTAATGGTTCGACAAAAGAGACATAAAGACAAGTATTTGGGATCGGTTCGTTCGACTTAACCCCTTCAAGATGACGGCCTTCGGCATGGGTGCAGTCCAGTTACTTGAACATGTGAAAGCTAAAAAATAAAGATATATATATAAAAAGATAAAGGTGTAAATAAAAGACACACACACACACACACACACCTGCAGCCTTGTCACGCAGAATATCATCCCAATTCTGTCTGAGGATTATACCAAGGATAGAAGTATTTCTGGAGCACTCAACCGTTTGCATTATAATTCTACGAGTAGGTAATTCAGTTGATCGATCAACTTGCAATATTTATTATCAAAAGCCAACAGATGATCCTTTTACTTATTATTTATTTATATACTAATATTATTAACAGACGATATTCATAACGTTTGCTTAAAATGGCAATCGGTTACTTCCCTTTGAGATCTAAGTTCAAATCTGACAGACACCATTTTTTTTCTTGACTTCTTTATCTTTTAGCTTTCTTTGGTTGATATGCTATAAAGATTGATTCATATATGTGTGTGCGCATGTGTGTGTGTGTGTGTGTGTGGCTGTGTGATAAGAAGCTTGCTTCCCAACCACATAGTTCCGGGTTCAGTCTCGCTGCGTGGCGTCTTGAGCAAGTGTCTTCTATCATAGACTCAAGCTGACCAAAGCCTTGAGTGGATTTGGTAGACGGAAACTGAAAGAAGCCTGCCGTGTATACATATGTGTGTGTGTTTGTCCCTCCACCACCATCGCTTGACAACTGATGCTGGAGTGTTTAGGTCCTCGAAACTTAGCAGTTCGGCAGAAAAGACCGATAGAATAAGCACTAGACTTACAAAGAATAAGTCCAGGGGTGGATTTCTTCGACTAAAAGACGCTGCTCCAGCTTGACCACAGTCAAATGACTGAAACAAGTAAAAGAATAAAAGAATATATTATATACTTATATCTTTTACTTGTTCGAGTCATTAGACTGCGGCCATGCTGGGGCACCGCCTTGAAGAATTTTTTTGTGTCGAATGAATTGACCCTAGTATATTTTTTTTAATTTTCTGCGCTTGATATGCATATTATCTTTCTTTTTCGCCAAAATGCTTGGTTACGGGGATGTGAACACACCAACACAGGTTGTCAAACGGTAGTAGTGGAACAAACACAGCCACAAAGACACACACACACACACACACATACTCACAAGGCTTTGTTTAGCCCGAAGCAATTGTAGAAAATACTTGTCCAAGGTGCCATGCAATGGGACTGAACCCCGGAACGATGTGATTGGAAAGCAAGTTTCGACCATTCTTACTTTATTTTAAGGAGATTTATACACCTAGGACTACAATTCTCAATATCTTCTCTGTTTATACATAGTATGATTTGTTGGAAGTTCGCTATTATATTCTAGCAGTTCCCTCGGTGGATCAAGTGCCTGATTATGGCTTAGTAGTAATACAGTAATCCGTTATTCTGTTTAATACTACCACCGCCACTCCACGGTACTTGATCGCCATTAGTAGGGTTTTAACTCTTTTGCTAGTATTCAGTAGGGATTTCCTGTCTGAGGATAACTTTCTCCTTTCCATCCACCAATTCTGAAGACCCTAAAAAAGATTGTGAATGATGCCTTACCTCCTCTGACTTAGCGATGAAGAATGAATATCTGATGCCATAATTGTGCATTTTCCGAACTTAAAAATTTCGAAATGCATTTGTTGGCAATCTTTCGGTACTAGTAGACGACATCATTCACCAACACAACGATGGAAAAAGCGGTGAATGATGTTACTTACTAATACCGAAGGATTTCCCATTTATTTATTACGTAACTATATGAGTCACAGTAAATAAAAACTAAAGGTATAGTTTATTGATAATCACTTTACCAGTTGCTAAATGCACAGTAATTAGGGCTCAACAAATAAAAACTGCCTCAGATAAAACACTTTCAAAATAGAGAAAGCGGATGTAAACAAACGAACAGGTTAGCGGCATTTTGTTGTTGCTGCTGTTGTTGTTGTTGTTGTTGTTGTTGTTGTTGTTGTTGTTGTTTTTTGTTGTTTTTTTCTCAAAAGTACCATTAGCTAGCTTGTGGATGTCGTTGTTACTAGATGCAGTTATTTTGCAGATTTATTGTAATAAACAAATAAGGGATATTTGCCTCTTACACGCCACCAAAATCCACTCTTAGTCATTTGGTCATATTTTTATTTATATACACGAATGATTAAGCAGGGGTAAAAATGGAGAGAGAGAGAGAGAGAGAGAGAGTGTGTGTGTGTGTGTGCGTGCGAGAGAGAGAGAGAGAGAGAGTGCGCATGAACGTTGCCCTTGAGCTACGACTAAACGATTTTTTAAATAATATGGAAATAGTTGCAAACATGGCTCAGTGGTTACGAAATTCGTGTCGCAGTCAAATAGTTCCGCGTTCGATTCCACTGCACAGCGACTCGATTATGTGCTTTCTACCATTGACTCAGTTTCCTTAAACGAACCACACGGTGTGTATGTGATGTGTATACATACATATGTATATGTGTGTATATATATATATATATATATATAAATTCCCAAACGCAGAAACACGCACACATATATACTTGTATAAGATATATATACACACACTCACATATACATAAAATGAGAATAGAAGGATTTTACGTTTATTTAACATTAGAATATATTGAATAAACATAAAATCTATCTCCATTTTAGTTTTCTATGCGTACTCTGTGTTCGAAAGATCGATGGATAACTACATCAAAATATCTTCTCATTGCAACTTTATAACTATATATAATGTTATAATCGAACACAAGGAATTCTAAACATTGGTTTAGCTATATACCAAACTTTGTATACTGCACCACACAAATACATACATATATATATATATATATATATATATTGTTCCCAAATTTAAACAAAAACACAACGAAGAACCAAACGGAAAATCTGTACACGTCAGTTATCATCCAAAAAATCCTTACAATTTC
>NC_068985.1:71473690-71476492 GCF_001194135.2 Octopus bimaculoides
ATTTTTTTTTTCAAGCGTTTGATTCTTGGGATGGTATAATTACATTTGCACACATATACACAAATATATATTCATATATGCAAACATATGTGCAAACATATGTGCAAACATATGTGCAAACATACATGCATGTATGAAATAAGTGAAAAAAACAACAACACAAAATAACAATGAAACAGTTAATATATTAAGTTAACGTTCAAAGAAATAAAGGTTTGTTTTAAGGTTTCGAACGTAAGCCCTTCATCGGAAAAAAGAGAATGCGAGAAAATGAATTGAAGGTGAGGGAAATAGTGAGCGGTGCGAGAAAAACACGCACACGCACACGCACACGCACACGCACACTCACACGCACACGCACACACACACACACACACATATACACACACACAAACGAACACACACACATACATACAGACACGCATTTACATATGTATACATATATACATATATATATATATATGTATACATATATATATACATACATTCATACATACATACATACATACATTCAGACATACATACATACCCACACACACACACACACACACACACACACACACACACACACACACACACACACACAATTACTGCTTGATGAGCCCGAAAGACGAAAAACAGTCGTGTCAGTGACGTTTCAGCTTCTATTAAATTATGCTCTCTCCCTCACACACGCACACACACACACACACACACATACACGCACGACAAGTATGTGTGTTTATGTACCTCAATGTTCTATGCGTTCATGTGACTATGGGACACACGAGCATTTTTCTATGCGTTTTCTTTTGTTGTTATTTTAGTAAGGGTTTGCGATGATGGGTCAGGTGGAGTGGGTGGGATCTCGTCTTCTTTCTTTTTTTTTGTTGTTGTTTTGGGTGGGAAGAGTTCCTATTTCTATTTTATTTTATTTCTTTTATAATTGTATCATTTGGTGATTTACCCATGAATCACGAGAGTAATATTTTGTCGCTGGGCTTTGTTTAGTGTGACGTGAGCAGGTGGGGTTGCAAAAGATTTCGACTGGGTGTATGACGATGGATGTGGGTGCCTTCATGCCTCATTAAACACGGCTACTGTTCAAGCTATTCTTTAGCTGCCAACCAAAAGTATAAATTCTCTTCAATAACATGAAAATCATTTAAATTGATTTATCAGCTTTGGTCTCTGGAAATATTCGAGGGCTTGGTTTCTGACTAAACTAACATGGCACCATTATATTATTATTATTATTACTATTATTATTATTATTAATATTATTATTATTATTATTGTTATCATTAACATCACCATCATCATCACCGTCATCATTGTCGTCGTCATTGTGTTTGTTTTAACATATACTGTTATTCATCTGAAATATCATCGCTGCCAGTGCTGTCTTTTGTCAAATAGACCACTGGAAGACGCCAGAATAGACGCCATCTGTAAACTCAATATTATCTAAAGAAACATCTATGTTGGTTACTACTAAAGCTGCCATTTTCGTGGTTACTTAAGCCCCATATCAGCTCGAACAGGCAAGCTTGTGATCAAAAGTATTCCAAGTGTGACCACTCTTTCTTTTTAGAGCTGTATGAATCTACGCTATGTAATGTTTCCTGCTTTGTTTATATTGGGTAAAACTGGTCCTCCATCAGGCATGACAGCAAGGGTTCCAGTTGATCCGACCAACTGAGCAACCTACTCGTGAAATTGACGTGCGTGTGGTTGAGCACTTCAAAGATACGCCTATAAGGCCGGTTTTCCGGATTCTGTGGCGTTTATATTTACCCATCCGCCCGAACGAGAGGCCGATCCATCGCAGGATTACTCATTTTTGCCAGGTGAGTGGACTGGAACAACGTGAAATGAAGCGTTTTGCTCAAGAACACAGCGCATCACCCGATCCAAGATATGAGACCACGATCTTACGCTCACGAGTGCAACACCCTAACCACTAAGCCATGCCCCTCTCCCCTGCCAAAAATAGCACCCAGAATTTTTTCAAACCACACTTAACCATTGTTTGAAAATGAAATGAATGTTCAGTAATATATTCCGGCGGTATGGAATGCCTAAGAAGACAAAACGGTGATGGCTGGAAGGTCTCTAAAGATAGGTCTGTTTGATTTAGTTTGTTCTAGAAAGTTACCACCTTTCCCCACAACCACTTCCACCACAACCAGCACAACAACAACAACACACAACCGTCACTAAATCCTATTTTCTTCAAACAAAGGGAGGAATTTCTCGATATGGTCGCTCAACTTAGTAGAAATAATCGCCAAATCTCCTTCATCTTGCTGTCTTGAACAACGACGTATATATTGAACAATATTCTTGGTATGCAAAAAGATGGAATGGTCACGACTGGAATGTGTTTAATCATAGGTCTGTCCTGTCAAGGTTAACCTGATGCTAAACAACAGCAAAAACAACGAACTTGCATCATTCTGGCAATTGATGCAGCCTCTACGTGGCCGTCCAACAGTCTAGATATAGCAGACAAATGTCCTTCAATTCATACCTTGTTGTCTTAAAAAAAAGTATACATTGGATAATTTGTTTCTGAAAATTTTGATCACAGGTTTATTCTATTAGGGTTGACCAACAGTAGCACCATGATCATCTACAATCAGTGATGACCATCTCGTTATTGCTTTGAACTTAGTATCCCTGGCTAGTTTATTGCTATATGATGGTAGTTGAGAGAGATTGAGTGGTGTTTGACATCTGTGCCTCTGTGTGTGCAAGTGTACGTATGTGTATGAGCATATATGTATATATATATATATATATATATATATATATATATAT
>NC_068985.1:71476648-71481024 GCF_001194135.2 Octopus bimaculoides
TGTGTGTGTGTGTGTGTGTGTGTGTGTGTGTGTGTGTATATATATATATATATATATATATATACACGCACATATATGGTAGTGGAAGTGGGGAGAAAATATGGCAGGGCAATTGAGGACAATATTGTAGATTTTATCGCACTTGAAGTCCCTATGAGATATGCAAAACAAATGTAAACACTTCCAAATTCCAAGGGACTTTCAAGTGCTATTCCTTTTAAGTGCAGGTTATGATTCCATGCCGTTAAGTGGATAAGAGATAAAGTCTTCCGTTGCTCTGGATTGGCTACCAGTCAATACCCAGTTGACATTCTCTTGTGATACGGAGCTAATTTCTGTAGTATAAAAAGTTTAACGCAGAAAACAAAAATAAAGAAATCAGTGCAACGCCTTTCAACGATTTAATCTCACCGTGCTTCATCCGCAAGTAACTCACTCTGCACTATGTTTGCAATCTCCTGCACCAAGTACACCACATCGAGTCAACTATCTTCTAAAAGAAATAGAAGGATAAAGAGATGACGAGTAATGCAGATCTATATGCATTTTATTTGAAAATAACATTGGATGGTTATGGCTGAACAGCCTTTGAACATAAGTCCTTTTTTGATCATAACGGTATTTGGGTAAAATAACAACAATAACAGACCAGTTCATTGCATTTCGAATCGGTGGCGATGTGCTGAATGGTGTAACAAAAAATATTCTGTGAATTCGAATTTGCTTTTTAATCGGAGGAAAAAAGAACAAAATCTCAGATAATTACAAGCAATTAAGGATTATTTTCGCAAAAAAAATTTAATTCATTCGAAGAAAGGATATTTGTTTTCTATCAGCTGGCAAGGTGACTACTACATCTGTGTTTCTGTGTATTTAGATCAAAAGGTCAGAGAAGATAAATTAAATGATTGTGAATGTTTACAGCAGAATCAAATATTTTTGAGTTATAGATTTATTTGAGATCCTTTCTACAAAGTGGGACAATTTATGTAATGGCTTAGTCAGAATCTCAAAGACAACATTCCTGGGTCTCTGAGATTAGTGGGCGGAAAAGAGGAAATTATCTACCGACAAGAGAATTGGCCTGAATACTTGCAGCATCTAGGCTATGAGTGCCTGAAGTAGAATCCACTTTTGCGAGTATTCGTGCCTCTTACCTCACTAAAACTGGAACCGATCCATCCAGCCAGTTTCTATATAGTTTCTACTTACTGAATGTCAACGAACAAACGTAATTCAGAACCGAAGCTATCAGAGTAGACATTTGCTCGAAATGCTACTCAGTGAGATCGAACACAAAACCACATAGTTGCGAGGCGAACTTCTTAACCACACTGCCATGCCTGACGTTAAAATTTGGAATTGATTCACTGCCATATTGTTGTAGTCAGAAAACCACACGTTTAGCGGTGTGGGGTAGCTATTATCGATTATATCTACCTAAATTTTCCACTGGTGTTCATTTTATCGACTTTCGAAGGATCAAAGTCAAAGCCGTCTTATGTGGGATTTGAAATCAGATTACAAAATGATTATTACTCGTTTTAGCTCTTATGGCGATGGCTGATACAATCGGTAGAGCGGCCAACAAAATGACGTGTGACTTTTAATTATGACTTTCGGTTGATGCTTTGAGTTCAAATTCCGCGCGGGTCAAGTTTGCTTTCATCCTTGCAGGATCGATAAAACAAAGTGCCAGTCAAGTATCGGGTCGATATAATCGATACACTGCAAGGCAATTAATCCGTCCCTTTACCAGTTGTGCCTTCCACAGCCCTTATAATATAGATTTCTAACATAGACACAGCAGTCACACATTTTGTGGGAGGGAACAGGCGATTAAATCTACTCCAGTACTTAAATGGTAATTTATTTTATCAACACACGACAGGATGAAATACAAAGCAATTTTCGGCAAAATAATGATCAAAACGATGATTATTTCTTACGTAGGAGAAAAAATTGTGGGGACGGAGACAATCGACTATATCAATCTCAACTTAAATGGTATTTTATTTTATCGACCCCCAAAAGAATAAAAAGCAAAGCTGACAGCGCCGAGACATGAAATCACAAGTGTAAAGAGTCAGGACAAATATTGCAAGATATGCTTTTTTCTGACTCTCTAACAAGTTGGCTGGATCGTTAGCATGCCGGACGAAATGTTTAATTGTATTTCGCCCGTCGCTGTGTTCTGAGCTCAAATTCCGCCGAGGTCGACTTTACTTTTCATCCTTTTGTGGTCGATAAAATAAGAACCAGTTGAACACTGGGATCGATGTAAACGACTAGTCTCCTGCCCCAAAACTAGTGCCCTTGTGGCAAAATTTGAAACTATTTTTATTATTATTATTATTATTATTATTATTATTATTAAACAAAAGGAACGAACAAACGCAAGAGAAGCGAGAAGAGAAGGGATTGTGATAGTAAAAGAATCAATTAATTTGGTGAAAAACTTGTTTTTAAGGGTTTCCTGATATCAACAATGTTATATTAAGTAATTTCATGTTAAAGGCATCAATATTGTGGTGATACAAAGCTGAAGAATAATGGCCCCAGGTAGGAAAGGAAGCTGAGGTATAAAGGGATGTAAGGGGACAAACTAGCTTAATTAACTTCTTAATTAATTTTGACGAAGGTTCGGCAATTAGGTTTGATATCTGCTCCCAAATTAACCCATGTATTAAACGGAGCGTCTATGCGATCGGTCGGTCGACCTTTTCAGCCTGTTAGAACTCAAAGTCAAATCTCCCTCAAATTGCAACCTGCTGCTGTCTTAATAAAGGTAAGGTAGGTTGGATAATAGCGTATTCCTAGATAGATTGTGCCAGAAACAAAACTACATAAACGGAATAGTCACAGCTAGAACATCTTTGATCATAAGTCTGTTCGAGTAAAATTGACTTCAGGCTAAATAGCAGCAACAACGAGAAGAAACACTCAACATAATTTGCATTGTCGCTCGAGCTGGTAGCAGTAGATCACACCCGACCTGAAGCTCAACAACAACAACAGCTGCATCCTACACGACAGGCCTGCTATTACATCAGATTCTTGCACCACCACCACCACCACCACCACTACTATTACTTCTACTTTAGCAGCGACTGCTACCGTAAAAGTGTTCAAAGAAGAAAGGGGAGGCCTGAACAATCAGGGATTTGGTTCTATGTTGTTATTGATTTATTAAATGTAATGGCATTGTCAATGAAATTAGTAGTTTTAGTGTTTGTACCAGCAAGAATTGGTAACTGGTCATGGTTTCTGTATCAGTAAGAACTGAAGCGGAATAAAAATTTGAAGTGATGTCTTGCCTCATCTTGCCTCGTGATGAAGTAGAGACAAAATTCATTCCCCGCATCTCTGTTATATTTTTCTTTTGTTGTTGCTTAACCTTAGATCAGGTCTAACCTGGCAAACCTATTTATTATCGAAGGCATTCCAACTCTAACTATTTTGTCATTCATGCGGATGGCGTCCCTGAATAATTTAGCGGTGTTTTATTTTGCGGTTTTCTTCTTTCTCGAGTCTATAAGCAATGCAATGAGCTGGCAGAAGCCGTTAGCGTGCCGAACGAAATGCTTAGTGGTATTTCTCCCACTCTCTGCGTCCTGAGTTCAAATCACAACGACGTCAATTTGCTTTTCCTTCTTTCGTGGAGTATATAAAATACCAGTCAAATACAGAGGTCGATATAATCGATTGCCACCCCCACCTCACCCCGCCTCAAAATTGCTAGAATTGTACTAAAAATTAGAAACATAAAGAGAATTATCTAATATGTCCTTTCTTATTAAAGTATGTAGTGTGACTTAAGAGAAAACTTCATTGTTATTTCTAGCATAGTGACTGACCACATAAACATTTCTAATTCATTCATTTTCCCCTTATTTTCTTTTGTGACCTTCCAACGAAAGAAGGTTACAATAATTTCATCTCTCTCTTATTATCTCTTATTATAGGTGAGGCTATTATTATAGGTGAGGGCAGGAACGAAATTTGCTAAGCGGATGCAAACACAAATCCAACCCAGGATGTTCAAAGCGTTTTCATTGCCCCACCACCATACATTAAGGGATGCACTTGCACCCCGTGCATCCTCTGTTCCCGTGCCCATGGACCCTACTGCGTGGCATTTCAGGTGAGCGTCTTCTATGACAGCCTTGAAAGTCAACTAAAATCCTTCTCAATATCTCCAATCTCAATATCTTTATGAGCTTCTTTATAACCCATGAGTCAGGACTTCTTCTTCGAACTCCCAGCATCGAGCTTTGTATGCCCTACAGTAATTAATAGGCTGCAGCTCCCAATAAAATATTAAACTGACTTCAACTGCTGTTAGTTTCAAATTTTGGGACAAAGCCAGCAATTTG
>NC_068985.1:71481204-71482616 GCF_001194135.2 Octopus bimaculoides
TTTTTTTTTTTTTTTTTTGTTTTTTTACCGGTGCGGTTACGATTCTGCTAGTTCACTGCCTTCAATTCAATTACCTTTAATTGTGATTGTACTGGAGTATTCGTTTGAGGTAGTGAGCACTGGTGATGCTGGTGCTGACTGTAGTGATGGAAGTTGTAAGCCTAAGTAGTAGTAATAATACGGTTAAGTGATAGTGTTGGTGAGTGATGATCATAATGGTATTGCTGCTTTGCTGCTGGCGATAGTAGTAGTAGTAGTAGTAAGTGGTGATGGTGGTGGTGGTGGTGGTACTACCCTTGACGATAGTAACAGTGTAAGTAGTACGGGATGTAGATGGTTGTGATAGAGGTGATGGAGGAATCTGTTAGTGATGATGAATAGCGATTGCATTGATACTGTTTTATGGTAGTAACCATGTTAGTAGCACGGATGATGGTCATAGTTGGTAGTGGTGAGGGCGGTAGGGGTGTTAATGCTGTTTGTGTGGTAGTAACCCTATTAGAAGTAAAAGCAGTGCTAAAGCGTGCGATTGCAGAAGAAGACAAGCGAACTGTAACAGGGTGATGTAGTGTGAAACGTCGGAAGGAGAGTGGTGGAAAATGTAGCTTTCCCCCCAACGGGTAAGACATTCGATGAGGGAACACTTTATTCATTCAAGGATTATCGCAAGATGAGCGATTATTGACTGTGAAATGGTGAAACACCTGAGGTGATCTTTTCTAGAAATTCTCATTAATTTATTTAGCAAGCCGTAGTCAGTTTTAGTTAATTGCTATATGGATCTCAAGAGAAACTGGTGATTATTTTAACTGTCGAAAATCACCACAAACGTTGCTAAACAGTTGCTAAATTTAATGCAGCCTTTTACAGCTAGCAGTTTCTCAGCAGCCATGTTTGATAGTTCTACTGTTACGTTAGATTTGATTAGATTTATAAAATAGGCAGAGAGCAATTTCCATCTTGTTTTACCCTAAAGTCATGCTTTGTCATAAATTTAGTTAATTCCTGAGAAGAAGGGTTTTTGAATTTTGTTACAAACACTGAAAGCGGTTAGGTGTGAACTTCTAGCTTAAGTATGTGTGTGCATGTGTATGCATGCAAGTATCTATGTATGTATGTACTTGTGTATGTATATGTGAGTGTTTGTATGCAGTGAATAACTGTATATTTAATATATAAATATATATATATATATATAATAATATAAATAAAATATATGTATATGCATATATACATACATGTATATACATACATACATATATACATATATATATATATATATATGCATATATGGATACAGGACGTCACAAAACGTAACATATATATATGAGTATATGTACTTATACATATATATATATATACATATATATGTATGCTTGTATGTATATATATATATATATATATATATATAT
>NC_068985.1:71483447-71504609 GCF_001194135.2 Octopus bimaculoides
CGTACAGGTATGTGCATACCGACATCCACCTGTATGTATAGGTGCATATCTGGGTACAGGACATTGCAAACAAAACGTAGACGAGAAAACACACAAGCCACATAGAGAACATTCTACTTCATCAGCTACCCCCGTTTTAACACCGGCGTTTCGAAGAGCTGGGCAGGACGCATCGTTAAAACGGCTCTTCCCATGGACCGCAAATTAAATGTGTATACACAAATTAAATCTTGCCATGGAGGAATGTAGTGGCGGACAAAAAACAAGACAGGAAAACAAACAGAAAAGGCTTTACGGCCAGACGAGAAAATATATATATATATAAATATATATATACGGTTAAATTTTAAATATCTACGAGCGCACACCTAAGACAAAAATTTGGGAATTAATCATCTTACAGGATTTGCTCACTTTTTTATAGAAGCATATTTCTATATACATGACGTTTTTTTTGTTTTTTTTTTGTTGGTTTTTGTCACCTATGGAATTTGAACACATACATGAACACACAACGTTGTACTTAACGAATTTGGAAATAAAGTGAAACTTCATTCCAGTATCGTATTTAAGAAGTTTATAGTTGAATGACGTTTGTCAGTTACTTGCTCACTCCTTCAACAGCAAGTATTAAGATATACTTAAGAATTGATTTCAAATTTTGGCTCAAAGCCAGCAATTTCAGGGGCGTGGGCGTGGGGTAATTTGACTACAATGACTCAGTGTTCAAGATACACTTAAATATTAAGATAGAGTAAGGCGGCGAACGGACAGAATCGTTACCAGGCCGAACAAAACGCTTAGCAGCATTTGGTCCGTCTTTACGTTCTGAGTCCAATTGCCACTGAGGTCGATTTACATTTCATCTCTTTCGGGGTCGATAAAATAAGTAGCATTTGAGTACTGAGGTCGATGTAAACGACTTACTCCCTCCCCCAAAATACTGGCCTTGTGTCAAAATTTGAAATCAATATTAAGATAGAGTAAAAGAATAGTTAAATAGTAGCAAACAACTTTCCCCTCTTCCCCTCCCTCTCTCCTCTTTTCTCTCTTCCTCTCTACATCCTCTCTCTCTTTCTTTCTTCCTCTCTCTAATCTGAATATACTTACTTCTACCATGAGAGTAGTTCTGTCTAACTCATAATGATCAAGTCTTACTAACTCAATTTTACTATTCCATACTCATGTATTTTTAACAAGTAATACGCTAGGATTCTATTATTCTATTATTAGTTTCAGCAAGAGGCCGTATCTATGCTGGGGCACCGCCATCAGCGCTAGTGCTTGTTTATTTTAGACTCATTTCCCTGTCCTGTCTCCGAAATCGTTCCCGTCTCCGGAATTGGTCTTGATGAAGTACTGTGTTGGACAGAGCTGCCATGATGTTAGTTCATATGGTATATCAGATAACAATTTGTTCGTTTGTTATTTTAACACATCCACATCTACGCCTCGTAGATCTCTGAGGGCTTTTAAGAATGTATTAAAAGGTTGTGTGAATTTAAACCCTAAGCTGGTCGAAGATGGCGAGATATTTGGCAGTATGCTATGATGTCTACTTCGGTGATTGGTATGGCTATTTTTTCGAAAGCTGGGTGCTGGACCTCCCAGGCTCTTCTATGTGAGTGCTTTTTTCAATTGCAGTACAATTGTATTCTTTAAAAAATTCGGGGGCACACCTGAACTAAAAATATAACTAAAAGTATAAAGGAAAAAATTATATTCAAGTTATACTGTGATACACTAGCATCATCTCGTGGCACATCAGTGTGCCACGGCATACCTGTTGCAGAGCACTGTTCTATGTATCTCTGTATATATCACTGCATACATTTCGCACTCTCTCTCCAGTGAGTAGAGCCTCAGCTCTTTTAACCTCTCCCTGTTGTCCATCTGTTGCACTGAGGCTATCTTTTTGATGGAGTAGCGTTGGCTTCCTTTGAGTTCTGTCGCTAATTTGAGCTTTGTGTCGACCGTAATTGGGAGCAGTAATTTAAGTGAATGAGTATGAATGTTCTCCATAGGAGCAACATGGTTTCCTTTTACTCGTGATATGAATGATTCCAGAATTTAACCAATCAGTCGCCAGCACTTTTGTTGCCGTCTTAGTAATATGCACACTGAACGATGCATCGCCGATCATGTGGATTCCCAAACCGACCGACAGACAGACAGACAGATAGACAAACAGATATACAATCAGACGGACAGGCAGACCGACAGATACACAAGCCGACAGACATACAATCAGACAGACAGACCGATAGACATACAATCAGACAGACAGATAGACAAACAGATAAATAGACTGAGAGAGAGAGAGAGAGAGATACACTCATACACATAAAAATGCGCATGCACGCACGCACACACACACACACACACACAGTGACGCACAAATTTCCATCCGCAATAATCATAACATCTCAAGTACGATTGTGCTTTCGCACGCTATTTATATACGCTCCCCAACACGTTTCCCCACACTCTCTTTCTATATATAGATTTAATCTACCTTTTTTTCCAGCCCTTATACCATTCCCTTATTCGATGCTTCCCATCTCTCTTTCTCTCTCTCTCTCCTCCCTCCCTCTCTCCGCCCTCTTCTCTCTACTCTTCCCTGTCTCTTTCCCGTTATCTCCCCTATCTCATGTCTTTTTAATTGAAAGGTGCAAAATAACCGAATAAATACGGTAGTTAGTAATGGACAGCAGCTGGCTTGTGTACTATTGGTTTAAGTCCAATGTGGTGATAGCTGTTGCTGTTGTTTAACCCTAAGCTAGCAATAATTAAACAAGGCTTATGATCAAAAATTTCCCAGCTGTAAAAAACAACCGTTCTTTTCCATACGAACAGGGAAACCAAATCTATATTATCTAGTGCGGGGTTCTCAACCATTTTTCATCTACGGGCCCTTTTGATTACTACTTATTCTGGTGGACCCACAGCTATTCAACGTTTAAAAGCTAGTTTTATAGAAACTTCTTTCAAAATTCCTTTTTTTTTTTCTTCGCACGTTAACTGTTGATTGAACTACGTAAAATATTAAAGAAACATAGCTGTTTCTTCCAATACATACCAATACATACATCTAAAGCAAAACTGTTTTTCAGGGGCCCTTAAAATACTATTGTAGATCCCCAAAAGTTTTACATCGATCCTCAGGGACCATATGGACCCCGGTTGAGAACCACCAATCTTGTGTTTCCTCTTCTATGACAATAAGACACGATTAGAGGAAAATTTGGTTTCTATTTCTAACAGGTTCTATTTCTCATTTTTCTGTTCATCTGTCGTCATGAAAGTGGTGGTTGTGATCAAAGGTGTCGAAACCTTGACCAATCCACCTTTTTTATCAACTGTGCACCTTAGATTACGAACATTATGCAATGTTCCAAGCCTTTTTTTTAAGATGGTGTGCTTTGTGGAGAATTCGAATGATCACGTTTGCTCTCTCTCTCTCTCTCTCTCTCTCTCTCATTCTCTCTCTCATTCTCTCTCTCTCTCTCTCTCTTGTTTGGCCTGACATTTAGACAGTCCTCAAATGGTACTTATTTTATCGATCCCGAAAGAATGAAACGCTAAGTTGATCTTAGCATAATTTGAACTCAGAACGTAAAGACGGATGAAATGCAGCTAAGCATTTTGCCGGTGTGCTAACGATTCCGCCGGCTCGCCGATTTAATGCTACTACTATATATTAGTGATGGTTTGGAGCATAAGCTAAACAACCCGCATACAGCTCAGGACCTCAAGAGCCTTCGGGACCTCCAAATATATATATATATATATATATATATAGACTTCTGTCACTTTCCGTCCACCATATGTACTCAAAGGGCTTAGATCGGCCCGAAGATATAGTAAAAGACATTCGCCCAAGGTGCCATACAGTGGGCCTGAACCCGGAACCATATAGTTGAGAAGCAAACTTCTTACCACACAGCCACGCCTGCACCTACTATCACTACTAATAATACTGTCAATACTACTACCACCACCATTTTTTACTACATCCGCCACCACCACCAGTATCACGTACACCACTATGACTAACCCTTTTCTGACCACTTCTCTGGCACTATCGGCCTGACCATAATTGCCACGACTATCATTACTACTTCGACCATCAGAGTCACCGTCTCATCTTCAATACCCTACTTCCTCCACAACCATCATCATCATTATCATCATCACCACTACCATCACCACCACCACCACGAATAACAAGTATTACCTTAAAGTCAGCCTAACACAGTCACCACTATCGTCACAACATTCACAAACACTGCAACGACTACCCTAACCCCCACCACCATCCATTAATACTACCCCCATCCCCACTACTACCACTACCACCACCACTACCACCACTACTACCATCATTACTATTTCCACCTTCCATTAACAATCACCGCAACCATCCCACCATCCATATCGCTTTTCCTCACATCATGTTTCAAATTTCTCTTTTTCAACAAATACTCTTCTCACTCCCCCTCCTCCCCCTCCAAACTCCCATCCAACCAGTCCTCCCACCCCTTATCACAACCCCCTTTTGTCTACTCGTGTCATATCACCTTCTTCAACACCACACACACACACCGCCAACACGACCACCATCACCACAATATTTTATCAGTATATCTGTTTCATTGATTCTCTGTATGTAGACATTGTGTCTATTATGGTGGTGGTAGTAGTGGTAGTGGTGGTGGTAGTGGTAGGGCATGAGGGATGATGGGGAATATAGTCTGACATCTCTCTCTGTCTCTCTGTCTCTCTCTTTCTCTTTGTTATCTCTCTATCTTTCTCTCTATCTCATACATTTCTCCTCATCTCCCCATACACTTTTCGACTAGTTTTGCTGGCCTGCCCCTTGTCAACAGCAAGCAACATAAACAACAACAAAAAAACGTTATGATGTATCTTGAACCCTATTTAAAGGTACATTTAATTTCCCTTCTACCTCATCAACACACCATTATCATCATCTACTTTGCACCCCGATCATATTTTAAATTACGACTACCACTACTGCTACTGTTACTATAACAACCGCTGAAGTATTGCGATATAGCGTACTTTGAAGTTGGGAGAATTGGACAAAGTGCCTGGCAGTATGAAGTGAAGTTCCTTTACATTCTGTGTTCGAATCCTGCCGAGGGCAACTTTGCTTTCATCCTTTCAGAGTCGATAAAATTAAAAGTACCACTCAAGTACAGGAACCCATATAATCGACAATACTGCTCCCTCAGATTGGAAGCCTTGTGCCTCTGCTGGGAATTACTAAGTATGTGGATATGACATGGTGAATGCTGTATGGATAAAATTTAACAAGTAAAAAGCACTCTACGAATTGTGTCTCTGCTTTATTAAAATTCTTCCTAGAAGCAGGGAGCTGGTTGCCAACAAAAGAAACCGAAACTTTATCACTGGAATTGAGATTACAATTACGATAATTGTTACATTCTGAACTTTACAAATGTTATTTCGTCTCTTCTTTTATTTGTTTTAGTCATTTGATCGCGGCCATGCTGGGGCGTCACCTTAAATGGTTTTAGTCGAACAAATTTACCCCCAGGACTTTTTTTTAAAGCCTGGCACTATTCTATCGGTTTCTTTTGCCGAACCGCTAAGCTACAGGGACGTAAACACACCAACACCATTTGTCAAGCGGTGGTGGAAACAAACACATGTACACACACACACACACACCATATATATATATATATATATATATATATATGTGAGACGGGCTTATTCACAGCTTCTGTCCACAAAATCCATTCATAAGGCTTTGGTTCTGAACCATGTGGTTGAGAAGCAAGCTTCTTATCACACAGCCACGTATATTTTTGCATATTTTTTACTGTTTCGCTAATAGATTGTCTATAAACTGCTGGCCTGGTTATTTACGTAAAAAATCTTGGCATTTCCAACTAGTCGCTTGGATATTAATATAGCTAAGTGCATCACTGATTATTGGTATAAATGTGAAATTATAATCAGTGTCGAGAAACTGCAGGTTTCAAGGGAGATGTCTATAAACATTCTTCTTCTCACCAATCTTTGGTCAGCTAACTTCTGTGACTAAACTTATTTTTATTTTCTGCTCAAATAAATTATCACGTCAAGTAATTTATTACTTCCGCCTTCGAGGTATTCTTTCAGTCATGTTTGCTTGTCCGTGAACAAGATATCTCAAGAACTGCTGGATGGATTCGGATGAAACTTTCAGAGATGTTTGGCATTGTGACTGGCACGAACTGATTAGACTTTGGGATCGATCCGGTACCGGACAATGATTCTAGATTATTTTTCCGGTTTTTTTTTTTTTACTTAATTTTTGAGAGCGGTCGGGTTCATTTTTAGTATTCTCGTTTATGAGAGCAGTCAAGTTTATTTCAGATATCCTCATTTTAAAAATCATCTCTGGATGATCGTTGAGAGGACGTTGGTGTTGCCTTGGCGGAGGTTTGCGCTCTCTGAGTGCTCTTGTTACGTTTGCAATTGGTGCAAGTTTTTATGAGAATGTTCCGCCAATGTTTCTTGTGTTGACATATACGCGGACAATAGCAGAGATGCTATTTCTCTATTTGTATTCATACAAGTCTCCAGGCATGAATGCTAAAAGTTTGCACCAGTTACTATTCTAGTTTCTTCAGTCGGCCAATTTGTGTGGGTGGCCGTCGAAACAGACATGGCAACTTGTGAAATTCCAAACTGAGTGGTTTCTCTTGATGAAAAACCCTCGTGTGTGTATTGATTACTCTTTCTACCGTTCTTTATCATTAGTGTGAGAGTGTCTGGTGAAGAGGGGAATAGAGTTATAACATAATTCCGTTAATCTGAGTTTCATTTCTGTATGGAGTAAAGCCTCCTTTGGTCACAAATGGCTATGGGATTGCACCTAGAAAGTTTCTCTCCGAGATATAAGTTCGGTCTGGGTTGTTAATGAAAGACAAGCAATGCCCATGCATAACAGCCTCCCCTCTCCGCGGTACCGATGTTATCCAAGAGAAAGGCAAAGGCCGATACAGCTTGGCACCAGTGACGTCGCAACTCATTTCTACAGCTGAGTGAACTGGAGCAATGTGAAATAAAGTGTCTTGCTCAAAAACACAGCACACAGCCCAGTCCGGGAATAGAACTCACAACCTCACGACTGTAAACCGACACTCTAACCACTGAGCCATGCGCCTTAATTTTGTATGTACACACACACACACACACACACACACACACACACCCATATACACACATACATACACACACACATACACACACTCATACATACGTGTGTTTGTGTGTGTGTGTGTGTGTGTGTGTGTGTGTGTGTTTGTGTGTCACTGTTCAGTTTTATTTTAAGATGTCTTGCCAATAGAGAAAGAGTCAGTTTTTAACCTAGATCCAAGGCTCCTTCATAGGAATTTCAACATCAACAACAGGGTATTTTTGTACCTATGTATGTATGTATGTATGTATGTATGTATGTATGCATGTATGTACGTATGTATGTATATGTGCAGATTTGTATGTTTTGTTTTATGTGTGTATTCTCAGGCATATAGTTGCATATAGTGGTCCAAATTGGATATGCAATCTATGTGGGTGTTTTTTTCAATACGTTGTCTGCTTTTAAAAGTCACATCAGACGCCATGAAGGATTTAAGGTGTAGGTACAGGAGGTGGACAGACTCTGCATAAGGAGTAGACAACCACCGCAGCTGCATATCTAGACATGCTCATATATACTTAAATGATAAACTTCTGGAAAGTTTTACTGATTTTTACAGTTCCAGTGATGGATTCGATCTGTAGTCTTCGAATTAGCTTTCTCCTTTCTGGTTTTGAGAAGCCTAATTTCTCAAGATTGGTATTTAGGCAGTGTGTTACATATCCCATGGCCCCAATAATTACAGGTATAAATATGAATTTGTAATCTGGATAGAGGCATGTATGTATGTATGTATGTATGTATTTAGGCGCAATGGCCCAGTGGTTAGGGCAGCGGACTCGCGGTCGTAGGATCGCGGTTTCGATTCCCAGACCAGACGTTGTTAGTGTTTCTTGAGCGAAAACACCTAAAGCTCAACGAGGCTCCGGCAGGGGATGGTGGCGAACCCTACTGTACTCTTTCACCGCAACTTTTTCTCACTCTTACTTCCTGTTTCTGCTGTGCCTGTATTTCGAAGGGCCAGCCTTGTCACACTATGTCACGCTGAATATCCCCGAGAACTACATTAAGGGTACACGTGTCTGTGGAGTGCTCAGCCACTTGCACGTAAAATTTCACGAGCAGGCTGTTCCGTTGATCGGATCAACTGGAACCCTCGTCGTCGTAAGGGACGGAGTGCGAACAAATGTATGTATGTATGTATGTATGTATGTACGTATGTATAAACACATATACGCATATATCATACATACACGCATATCATATTGTGTGTGTGAGTGTATAGGTCAGGTGGTCAAGAAGAGCTGTGATCAAAGGGGTCTCTAATCGAGAAAAGAGAGCGACCGCTCCCACTGAGCACATTTTTCAAAATTGTTGCCTTTTTAACAATATTTTAACTCTTTAGTTCATTTGTGCGATAAAAGTCGAATCTCTCTTTGTTGTCGTTGTTGTTGTTAATCACATGACCTTGGAAGAACTTTCTGGAGTCATTACTTCATTTGACTAACCTCCCATGTTTCTGAACTGTCTACTCAATTTCCTGTGATGTGTTGGTGGCCGCTGACATATGAAGAACCAAAACAAACCTTGACGTCATAACCTCTCGACTCTGGACGATCCCAGTCACTGAAACATGAAATTAATGAGTGTAGAATACAAATACGTATATTATAACCACTGAAATATTTCGTGTAATATAAGAGAAATGAGTTTAGAATTGTTTTATGTGCTCACTCCCTTTAACTTTAGAACCTGACTACGCCTCTGAATCCTGGCCATCCCATCTTAAGCGTTGCATATCTAAGACTTAATTAATCAACATGCTCTTCCCGTTTCAGATGGTATAATCTGAAAAATTTGGCTGCCGTTTCTTGCAGTTTAAACGTCCTCCTTGCGTTTTTCCTTCTTATCATGTTTTGTGCAAAGGTTTCTTTCCACTGCAATACCTGTGTCAGGCATTATGACTAACAACACACTGCAACATACTGGGTGCCCACAATTACTATCATAACAACACAATGACGCCATGCCTCAATTACACAAACCAATAAGAAAGACCAATACATGGTCGCTCGACCTGCATAAAATACTAGCTAAATCTCCCTTAAATCACACACAATTATCTTGCATAAGAAAAAACAGCACCTAAAAAAAATGGGAGATAGTCGGGATTCGAACTCTTTCGATTGCCACCGCCGTAACTACTTACAACCAGGGCTGACTTGGGGCAAAGCAACAACAATATATAAGTTAAAGAAGGAGCCTCTACGTGGTCACTTGACTTCCTGAACATAGCAGCCAAATCTCCATCATATCTCAACCTTAAGAAATACAAAAAAAAAAAGAAATAATGATAAAAGAGGCAACAATGTCGTTCTAGATACCGTTGTACAGAATAAATACGGGTTGGATAACGGCTGGAATGCTTTTAATCATGGGTCTGCTCGATAACGACTGACCTGGGGTTAAACAACAACACTAACAACTACCATCAGGCAGAACCATACTATCTTAGCGCCCTATATCACGTGACTAAGACATCATGACTACTCTCCACTTTCACGAGCATCGCCCTGTGTTTATGTTGCTTATCTCCAGCTTTCAACACTCTTGTTAATGGCTAACCAACACTAACTTCGTACATCTCTCTCTCCCTCTCTCTCTCCCTCCCTCTCTCTCTCTCTCTCTCTCTCCCCCTCTCTCATTCACTGACTCACTCACTCACACTTCACTCCACACTCAGCCATTCATCCTCTCCGTTTGTAGTCCCTGCATTCACTCCTACCATTTTCACACCATTCTGTCACCCAATCTTGGAAGTTTTTCTTCATATATGCTCTTATAATGTATGTATATTTTTTTTATTAGCTGTATTTGCTACAGAAGTTACTCAAGGGCCTAATGTTTCATGACAAGGCACTTGTCAAACTCAGTTTGACAAGTGCCTTGCCATGAAATTCTAGGACTTTAAGCCTGTAGCAATCTTAGCAAATAAACGATCATATGTACTTGGTTTTACGTATTGAGTTTCTCATTTTCTCGCTTGTAAAACCAAATGTAACGTGCGCGCGTGTGTGTGTGTGTGTGAGACACACACGCGCGCACACATGCAAACAGTAAGTAAGCACACGCGTACAAACTTTTATGCAAGCACACGCTCGCACTTAAACACGCGCTCACACACATACACACAGTTTGTACGCACATATTAGCTTCATACACACACACATATCCTAAGCTCACAGTTGTTCGCCTTGTCACTGACGCCTAAAGCGACCTCTCTATCACTTCTGCTCATTACAGTGTGCCGCGACAGTTGCATACACGTACGTTTCGATATCTCCATTTTCCTTTCTCCGTTTTTCTCTCTTCTTGTCCATCCTTTCTTTCGAAAGAAGAGTGAATACTCCAAACGTTAAAGACTTTTCCTCTTTTTTCTAATGTTCTGTGCGTCAACTATGTACCTATTTTTGTTTGTTTGCTTTTTTTTTTCTTGCTTTATCTTGACTTTTAAGAATGAATAGTTAAGTGCAGGTTGTCAAACTTGAGGCAGGGATACAAAAATAATTTTGAAAAGGATATTAGGGTTTAAAAAATACATTTGCAAAGCGCAAGAAAGAATTTCTGAAATTTCAATTGACCAATAATTAGAGCCATGTGGTAGGGGCTGATTTTGATCTCTGGCATTCGTCGTGGTAACTCCAAACATGCTTCGTTCTTTTTAATCCTCTTCAGCTGCGAGTAAGTTATGCTTCGAAGCATATCTACAATTGACACTTAAACTGCCAAAAACAAACTCACTTCCCTTGCATATGTCCATAGAATGTTTGGATAATGGAAATTCATGGGATTCACTTTCTTATAAGTGTCCTTTTAGCGCTAATCATTTTTCTTTTCAGTTATTTCAATTGTTTAAAAATTATCTCCGTTCACCATAACTATGATAGTCTGTACTTAATAATACATATATACAGAGGCGTAGCCAGGTCCTAAAGTTGTGGGAGCAAGCACAGAAAAAAATGCGCCGTGATACATACCAGACAATTTTTAACTCATTTCTCTTATATTACACGTAATATTTTATTAGTTATAATATACGTAATTGTATTCTACATTTATTAATTTTATATTTCAATAGCAATGTCATTATATATGTGAAACTTACAACTACTGATATTTTTAACTGAAGGCTTTAAATAAATTGTTGAAAGGGTACCAATTTTGGAAAATGTTCTCGTGGAAAGCAGTCCCCTTGCTCCTTTATTAGCTACGCCACTGCATGCATACATACAAGTGCTTTTGGTGGCCTGAAGAGTCACCAAGTGAAGTGAATAAACTGTAAACATTGGTGAATGGTTGTAATAGTAACGTATGTTGTTGTTTGTCTATTTGGTTGGATTGTTTTTCTTCTGTCTTCTCATTGAACACTCATATGTCGTCTGCGACAGAAGAGTCCGTCATATATATATATAAGTACACGCTCTCACAAATGCACGCGCGCGCTTGGATGTATCAATAGGACAAAAAAATGTTGTTAATTCATTCTTTCGAAGCTGATGGTCCACTGAATTGTTGAATATTTTTGCTTTGTTTTGTGGGGGTGGAAACGAAGAAAGTTTTTTTGTTTTTTTTTAACCTATACTCTAATCCTACCAATAACAACGGTCTGACCTGCTCGAGTTAGCTGCCAAATCTCCCATAAATTACTGCCTACTTACTTTTTTAAAAAATCGGGATTGTCACGGCTTGACATTTTTAATAATAGATCTGCTCGATAAGGTCTGGTGTGAGACTAAGAAACAATAAAAACAATTTCTCTAACAACTCCAAACCCCGTTCACATATTTTGCCCTCACCATCGTCTCAGCAGCCTAGTTGTTACCTTCTTCAATTGCCTCCACCAATCTCAGCCTTCAAGACTCCCAAACGCACACTTCGCATCTGTTCTTCCTTCCTCCATCCCCACTTCCACTCCTTATTACGTGGTAAGCTCGACCTGTGAGAAAAATGGCACCTAAATCTTCATTAGATCTCATACTCTTCAGTTGACATGTTTAAGCTGTTGTAGTTTAAGTACCATTTGGAGACTAGCTAACAAAATATTTAATTAGCAGTCCGTCTCACGGGCTCAAGAACACGCTCTCTGTAGCAGTGATTCGCAACCTTTTGTACCTCAGCGACACTTTTGCCCCAGTGCCGTTTTACAAACGTCACCTTCCTATTCAGCGAAAAAGAAAAACAGATCAATACATAAATAAATAACACACAGCGGATCAACTGGAAACAAGCTACTTTTGTGCGGGGCTTCATTATCCCTATTTTCTTATACTCTTCCATTCAGCATGTTCTTGTTAGTGTCTCATATATCAAATCTATAGAGAAATCATTAAACAGGACGAGGACTTACAGACGGAATTCTGATTTAAGCACCCCACCCCACTCGTAACTTATTAGTTTTTGTAATTTTCAGAAAACTTTTGCGAATTCGTGTTCTACACGCGGAGATTCATACGATTATTTTTACTTGTTACTGCTTAGCCACAAGTCCAGGCCCGTCACCAGACTTTAGTGCCCGAGGGTACTTCAGAATATTCTGGGTGAGCACTAAGTTGTAATAATACTAAAGTGGAGTAAATCTGAGGGTGCACTATTGAATAGTGAGGGGACAGTGCTGTCCAGTGCACCCTCTTAGCGACGGGCATGGTGTGTGTCTATTTCAGGCGCCATGTGGATGCGCATATGTGTCTTAATTATGTCTGTGTGTGTCTTGATTTGTATGTATATGTGTGTATGGTTGTATCCATGAGAATTATATTGTTTAATGTATGTATAAGATTAACCCAAGTGTCTAAATACCACTTTATAACTCTTTCTCTCTCTCTCTCTATTTTTCTCTCTCTCTCTCTCTCTCTCTATATATATATATATATATATATATATATATCATGCAACAAAAATCGGGCAAGACCAGTGAAAATTACACCACTGGTCTTACCCGATTTACGTTTTTGTTGCTTCGCTAAATTCCCTTTGAGAATTATTTGGTCTTAGTAGACACATGACATGTGATCTTCTTCTAGCACATTAACAGTTCACCTAGTGGCCTCCTTTATATATATTCTTATATATTTTTATATATACATATACAATAATCGTTTGAGATCTCAGATATTTTTTCAGAATCTCCCTGATTCTTTTAATGTGCTTGTTACCTGGTATTAAATTGATATTAATTAATATCCAATTTTTTACCCTATTGTTTAATTTAATTATCTATCTCATGTATGTATCTGTGTCAGCCCGTCACCAGACTTTGGTACCTGGGAGTGCTTCACAATATGCTGAGTGGGCACTAATTTGTAATAATTCTAAAGTGGAGTTTCTGAATAAGTGCATCATTGTAAATGTGAGGGTGCACCATTGAGTAAATGAAAGGGTAGTGCCGTCCAGTACACCCACTTAACGACGGACATGCCCGGATCAGCCCTGATAAGGCAAATACTTACGATAAAAAGCGTTCCAGACGTGGCTGTTACTTTTTCTACTCAAAATGAACCCTGGGCCACATTATTCAGCCACTGAACTTTTGCTTTTAAGTATGGTATGGTGTATTTTGAGGCAGATTCGGCTACTATTTTCTATTCAAGGTAAACGATCACGTAGAGCAGGGTTTCTCAACGATTTTTTAATCTCTGGTCCCCTTTGATTACTATTTTATTCTGGCGGGCCCCCACAGCCATTCGATGTTCAGAAATTAGTTTTATAGAATCTTCTTTCAAAATTCCTATTTTGTTTTTCACCCATTAACTTCTGTAGGTTGAACTATGTAAAATGTTAGATAAAGAAACCAAACTGTTTTTTGCCATATATACCACTACAAATTTTCTTTTCAGGGGCCCTTAAAATACTATTGTTGAGTCCTCAAGAGTCTTATATGGGCCCTGGTTGAGGATCACTGACGTAGAGGTTTCTCTCAATTTGTTCGACCCTTTACTACTTAATACCTATAGTATTTTGCTGTGTCTTTCACGTTTGGACAGTATTTTTTTTTAGCAATTTTTTCCTTTGTTATTTTTATATTTCTTTTTCGTTCATTTTCTGTTTTTGCTGCTTTGATTTTTTTTTTTGGGGGGGGGGAAGTTCATTCAACCTATCTCACGCATGGCAACGCATCAACAGTTTTACTGATGGTAAACTCTGTTACACCATATCCCAGAAGTTTCAGTTACCCACCCACACACCTCACCCCAACCGAAGAGAAAATAAAGAGTTTGTTGATTAAGAACTGACAGCTAAATTTCGCATGATAAATGTATTGCTTCTAAATCACCATCATCATCATCATCATCATCATCATTACTACGATTATTATTATTATTATTATCATTATTTGTTTTGAACGTCACGTTTCACAGAGCTCCACGTTAAAGATATTTTCTTCCAGGATTACCAGATGAAAAATCAGTTGTGTTTTTTGTTTTTTGTTTGTTCCCCCTCCAGTTTTACTGACAGGAGGTTTTCAGATCATTTAAGGGTCTACCCCCATTGCCTAGGTTAGAATAAAGATTTGTCTTTAGACATTTTAAACTGAAAGCTATTTTTGACAAATAGTCAGCCATTTGCAATATTTTACATGCATGACAAGAAAACAACTTCAGAAGTAACAGGAAGAAGTGATATCCACAATAGTTGTAGCAGTGCCCTCGACAAACATACCTCAGAATTATTTCCAAACGAAAGAACATAATTAAAAAAAAGTACACAAAGAATGAGAATTCAAACATACAGAAAGGTTTCACGCTTAAACACACTTGTACAATGGAAGAAGACAAAGAAAAAAAAAGGAAGAATAGTATTGGCATCGTTAATCCGAATTGGAAAAACAATATGGATAACAACGAGCGACAACAACATCACCACCCACAATAACAACGTTCCATATTTCGCAAACTGTGAGTTAAAAAGAGCGACTGGGCTTCAGCCAACTCAATGAAAAGGAAAAAGTGAATGTGTGGTATGTTATAAAAGACATTGCCTTCTCGATCGGTGGATTTTACCTAGGAATGAACCATTAAAAATAGTGACACACCACTGAATTTTGTTCCCGAAAAATTTTTTTAAATAAAATGTAGAGAGTGCAGGCGTGGCTGTGTGATAAGAAGCTTGCTTCCCAGTCACATGGTTCTGGGTTCAGTCCCACAGCGCAGCACCTTGAGTAAGTGTCTTCTACTATAGCCTCTGGCTGACCTGAGTGGATTTGTTGACGGATACTGAAAGAAACCCGTCATGTGTGTGTGTGAGAGAGAGAGAGAGATTTTTACCTGTGGGGTTACATAAAAGACAAGACCTCGCACAAGACAAGACCTCGCACACTGGAAGACTTGGAGACAGATTCAAGAGGTTCCCAATGATATCCCAAATGACGTTCTTCAGAAGGCTGTTCATTCCATCCCTGGCCGTTTGAGGAAATTGGTTGATGCCACCGGTGCTTACGTTGAAATATGAAGATTTACTTTCATTTTCCTCATGTAATAGAGAACGTGTATCATTTGTTTCAATAAATTTGTAAACGGCAAATGGATTTTATTACCAATTTTTAATGCCTACTTACTTTCACCCACCCTGTAAGTATATATATATATATGTGTGTGTGTGTGTGAGACCACTTCAAAATACTAAAAAAAATAAGTCCTGGTATCGATTTGTTCGACTAAAACCCTTCAAAGCGGTGCCATAGCATGGCCGCAGCCAAATGACAGACACCATTAATAGATAGGACTTTTGTATACCTTCGAAAAACGTGTAGAAAGAAGCTTTGACAGAAGCGAAGCAGGCCGATAAAATGTGCGCTTCTTTGTATGGAGACATGTGCTTCGCTGGTATTTAAGACCCAAGACGAGGTGAAGAAACAATAGAGCTGGTGCGGCATACTCTTACCCACATTTTAGTGTCACATTTCTCAGGAACACGAGAATGATGATAAGAGATTTAAATACGGGCGCCGACTAAAGGTTTGTCATTATCCTTGTGCAAAGTATGCGGTGACTCGCAACTACAGCTTTTCACATGAAGTCTATATACGGACGCCCTGGTCTTATTTACTGCTTCAGGTGTAGGAAATGCCGGTTGAGAGCCTTTATTTAGAAGAAGAACAAAGGGAAAGGTAAAGCGTCAGACAACCGCTGAAACAGAAGTGTCAGCACCAACAAAAGAAAACCCCAAAGGTAAATACTATGGCTGTTGTGATTGTTTTTTTGCAGGACCCCGCCGGTTGCAACTCTGGACATAGCCAACGTAGAATTATCGTCAATATGAGAATCCAGGGGCTTCCCTCTCCAGCTTGGGACCGATTCATGATGGTCACTGGAGAAAAGTGGAAAGATGTTGAAAATAGAAGGCTCTTCAACTGACCTTTTCTGTCACCCGTGTAGCAGTTGAACCTTCTTTCCTGCATCATGAATCTGAGCTTACCTACCGACCTCCCTATTCCCGCAATGGAGCACAGTTACAGGTAACCTTGTTATGTTCGAGAGTAATTAAGACCAGGTTGTCCTTACAGATTCCACTCAGCAAAGCTGGAAGTTCTTTACAAAGAGGAACCCACTTCCAACGAGTAGCTGGCTGGCATAGTTGTTTGAATCAATATTTGAAACCTAACAGAAAAGCTGAATTAGTTGCGATAATGAAAACGAAGGAAATATAGCTTTAGTTAAGTTATATTTAAAATAACAGCAGACGGTGATTTGTTGAACTGTTATTTATTGCATGTCAAATATTTACAAAAGTGAGGAAGAGTGATCCACCTCTAAAGCCCAGGTCTTGTTGTCCGCCTCACCGGAAGTGCCTTTTTTTCCCCTGCCAACTGGTTCAATGACTAGTCTGCTGTAAAAATCCTCGTCCACACTTCTTTTACGAGCTCACGGGCAATACCCTACAGGAATATTGTACTTACTGTGGAGGAAATTGAGCAAGGTTATATGAGAATGTGACGCATTTTGAATTGTATATAAGGGCACTTAAGGTCATCCGGACGTTCTGAGTTTAAATTCTATCGAGGTCCACTTTGCTTTTCATCCTTTCGGGGTCTATAAAATAAATACCAGTTGAGCACTGAGATCGATGTAGTCGACTAAACCCATCGTCATGAAATTGCTGGCTTTGTGCCAAAACTCGAAACAATTATTATTTAAAAGAGCGGCGAGCTGGCAGAATCGCTAGCACGCCGCGCATGTTTAGCGGCATTTTGTCTGTCTTTACTTCTGAGTTCAAATTCCACCGAGGTCGACTTTGCCTTTCATCCTTTCGAAGTTGATGAAATAAGTACCAGTTATGCAGTTACTCAAGTTTCAGGTCTTTGCCTACAGTAGAAAGGATTGTTATTATCATAGTGCGGGGTGAGGATATCAGGATTGATAAATCGTCGGAATTAATGTCTTTTGATATATACATACGTTTCTTCATTACGTTTCTTCCGCGCTAAAAAGGAGTTTGTCATTTATCCTTAAGGAATGGATAAAACTAATATCAGTAATATACGGCAATCGCTTAAATCTCCTCACTCGAGCCAAATTTTAATTCATGATAATTTTCAAACGACCCAGTTCATCTAGCGATAAAGGAATACCAGACAGTGTGAACAACTCGCCGCTGTAAGCAGCAGCAGCACTGTAAAATCGATGAGTGCTTCATAAGCTTCCAGTGCTGGGTTCAACTCTTCCTGCGACGAACCAAAGAGGAAGCCTCTACGTGGATGCTGACCTCCTACAAACAATAGCAAATTCTCTGATAACACATCACCGTCTTACAAAAGAAGCGTACATTGGATAATTTAGTCCCTGATATAAAGATGGGAGGATCATACGTTGTCGGTTGAGCCAGTTTTTGGAGTTGTTGGTGCGACAGCTGAGTGTCTTGGAGCAGATCACTGCCAAATATATAGCTTTGTAACCTCTGTGTATCGATGAATGGTAGTTGGGTCTGAAGATGGACTTATTTATTCATTCACTCTTTCTCGGTAAGTCGAAATAATCAACACGATCGGCAGATAACAACGGACTAATGAGAGAAAAAAAAAAGGCAAATGAAACGAGATCGTAAACAAAAAACAAATTATTTTCTTTCACTCACGCGCACAATAAAAGGAATTAAATCTTGCTAGAAAGCTTTGAGCTCAGAACAAAACACAAATCAATTCCACTTTTAAATCAGTAACGTTTATCAAGGGAAATAATACACATCCCATCTGTTTAACACTTCACAAGAAAGAAAGAAAATATCTGGAGTTATCGCAGTTAATAAAAGGATTTTTATATTTTTTAAAGAAACCTACATTTACTGCTTTCTTGCTAAATTCAGTGTTATTTGGTATCTCAAAGGTTTCAAGTCACTACATTTTCCCTGAGAGAGCGCGAGGAAAGTATATGGCTCGGAAAGTAATTACTTTCTAATAAGCTGGTAATTAATTCATAGTGGAATGGTATAATTAATTTGAGGCAGATAGAAAAATAATTTGTGGTGGATAAGTAATTAATTTGATATAAATTTGTTATTAATTTCTAATAAATAGGCAATCGGTTTTCAACTTAAAACAAAAAGCAACAGACTATTATTATTATTATTATTATTATTATTATTATTATTATTATTATTATTATTGTCGTCATCACTATTATCATCATCATCATACATTTACTGTCAATACTTAATGTCTTAAGCTTTTCCCTGAAAAAAATTCTCTCATAACGTTCAATGTTTAAAGACGAGATGAAAATAGCAATTAAGTAGGCCTTTTAATAAAGATTAGAGATTTAAATTCTCTCCAAAATTTTAGAGGAGAATTATTACGTAAGATTAATCTCCTGAGAAAAAAAAATATTGACAAATATGTTTCGTAAACCATAACACACTAAAAAGGCGGGGGTGGTGGAATTTTACAGAAACATGTAAATAGTGAAAAATAAAAGGTACAAACATTGCTCAAATTAGAGGGAAAACAGAAGAGCGAGAGAGAGAAAGAGAGAGAGAGAGAGATGGTTAAATCAAGCAAATATATTGAAAACTGCGATGATTTTGAAAGTGTAAAAATTGTCACGATCAAAAATCGATATATATATGTATGCATTTATTCATTTATATATGTATATATACAATTTATATATACGTTTATATATATACTATTAAATAATTAATTGAGATAAGATGTTAAAGCTTATAAATGCATTGATTTATATAGTTTATAGCTTCTATCACTAATGGAGTGAGTGAGGAAAGAAGACGAGGGCGGGTAGTGCGTGGATGAGAGAGAGAATGAAAGCGTGAGTGAGTAACGACGGAAAGATAATTTTTGTAAATTGCAACGTTGCGAGCTTTCGGCAATTTCAGTTCTGGTGTCAGAAAGTTCAAGTTGGTAAGCGATCGAGTGTTAATCTATTTGGTCGATGGATCGGCTAGAAATAGTAGCCAGTTGCCTTCGGATCGCATGCTATCTCCTCTAAAAAAAAAAAAAAGAAAAAGAAGGAATATTGTTACGCTGAGATAAACTATGCTCAATCGAGACGACCTGGGGATAAACAAAACATTAGCTGGAATATGTTGTTTAATTCCTTGTCACTCCTAATTTAATAGACTTATGATCAAAATCTATGTCAACCATGGTTATTCCATTGTTTTTCTGACACGCTGTATCTTGGATCGCATTTATTCAAAATGTTCTTTCCTTTTTAAGGTGTTAGATTGATCTGGGAGAGAGAGATTTGGCTATTATTTTTAGCGGGATAAGTGACCATATGGAAGCGCCTACTGTTGCAATAACCGCTATGTTTGTTATAGGTGAAAGTTCTACAAAAAGAAAAATAGTTCCCCGTTTTTTTTTTTTATTTCTCTCCTTTTTGTCTTCCTCTTTTCTTTCATTTCTCTCCTTGTTTTTCCTGCATTTTCGGGTGGGGGGGTATGTTTTTTTTCTGTTTTTGATTTTTAAGGCCTGCTTTTATCATCAGATGAAACATGTAACAGGAGAGTACTCCCATACCACCCAACCATGACCCATCTCTCTCATGACGCTGTGAAGTAGGATGAGAATGCAGGTAAAGGTGATCCTTACTTATGTCTGGAAGATTAGGGTTCACAGAAAGAATCAACATTTACCGTTTGGCATATGATAGTGGTGGAAGAGGGAGAGGGCGGCCTTGTGACTCTACCCTTCCATGAAAAACGAAATTGCTTTCATCCGCCTGGATGAGTTACTTTTGCCCTTTATATCTCCACTTGTGATAACATTCAATTAATCATAACGATTCGATTTAATTATTTATAAACAGTGAATTAATTAATAACATTCCATTAATTATCAACAGCATAGTTGAGAGAAAATACCCCAGGGGAGTGTTCTGTATACTAAATGATAGTGTAATATAGTGAGTTGAAAACTTTCGATTAACTGAGATTATCCATGCTATTAGTATAGTATCCCCTGAGGGTGTTTAAAATCTGAAAACAACAAACCAGGGAGTTAACTCCAGTGGGCTCTGTCAACTGAATTTTCTGTTTTTTAAATACATATGATGCAAATGAATGGATCTCGTCTTTCGAACCAGACTGTAGAAGTAACGAACATATATCTATGTGGTCTGTTAGGGTTAGATCTCCTCATTAAAGCATATACCACTCAGTTGGGCAGACATAGAAGTTATCGTCGTCGTCGTCGTTTAACGTCCGCTTTCCATGCTAGCATGGGTTGGACGATTTGACTGAGGACTGGTGAAACCAGTTGGCTACACCAGGCTCCAATCTGATTTGGCAGTGTTTTTACAGCTGGATGCCCTTCCTAACACCAACCACTCAGAGAGTGTAGTGGGTGCTTTTACATGTCACCCGCACGAAGGCCAGTCAGGCGGTACTGGCAACGGCCACGCTCATCTTGCTCGAGAAACCTCATGTGTCACCCGCACAAGAGCCAGTCCAGGGGCACCAGCAACGATCCCGCT
>NC_068985.1:71504692-71507744 GCF_001194135.2 Octopus bimaculoides
GGAAGATTTCTTATCAATATATTAATTATATGTCGGTGTCACTAAGGTCAACTTTGCCCTTTCGGGGTCAATAAAATGAGTATCAGTTGAGTACTGAAGTCGATGTAATTGTCTCACCCCCTCCCCAAAATTGCTGGCTTCGTGCCAAGATCTGAAACCAATATATTAGTGGTTGGTGTTAGGAAGGGCATCCAGCTGTAGAAACTCTGCCAAATCAGATTGGAGCCTGGTGTAGCCATCTGGTTTCACCAGTCCTCAGTCAAATTGTCCAACCCATGCTAGCATGGAAAGCGGACGTTAAACGACGATGATGATGATGATGATATGTCTTACTTATAAAAAGAAACAAAAAACAAAGAGCAATATGTTAGTGCGCCTCTTTTTTTTTTGTTCGTTTTGTTTTGTTTTGTTATTTTTTCTGAAGATAGGTAAAACAGTATCACTCACTCTTATGAAGAAATATCTAAATGGGTGCTTCTGCGAATGGGTGGTTGATTGAAAGACACACACTGGGTAGTGTAGTCCTATGAGGTGTATGTTTTAAACAAGACGACAACAAAACTGAAGATAGTGTTGCAGGTGATCTCAGCCAGCAAGAAATAGCAGTCAAATCTCTACAAAATCACAACCAGTTCAACCACAAAACTGGGCGTATTGGAGATACACCATTTAATAAAGAGGCAGAAAGGTCATAGCTGGAAACCCCTTTGATCTAAGTCTGCTGCACAATTCATATTGCAAGAACCAGTTTTCTTCAAAATTTTACTATTTTCTGAATTTCTTTTTTTTTTCTTTTTTTTTTTTCATCTCATTGCTTTTGAAGCTTTCCTGAATAAAAGCTAAATAATTAAGGAAGTGTGGAGAGATAGAGAGTAACTGCAACTGTTAGATATACGAGAAGAATAGCTGACAGGTTTTACAAGAGTAGGATGTGTGTACGTGGTTGATGGGAAAGAGATAAGTCAGGGATGATTATACAAAAAGTAAAGATGTCAGATGTAAGTTATTCTAAAACAGCTGCAGAAAGTCATATTGTAATCCCCTCACTCGCCCCCCTCCCCATATAATTATCGTATGTTCTCTCACCCCCTTTTCCAGTTTTCATAGCAGTAAAAAGATGAGGGATACATAAACTCTTTGGCTAGGATGCTGGTCTTTCATAGTTGGAAGTAATTTTAGGCCTTTATATCATGGATTCAGCTTTAAAAAGATACAGACCTTATAGATAGACTAGGATCTAGATTAGGCAATTAACCTGTATTTTCAGGTATTTTAAGTTGAGAACCACTACTCTAGACTTTTGTTTGCTCCTGCTTGCTGGGTGGCTCTCTGCTACCCACTTCAATCAGAGGCCCTACCTTTCCCCACAACTGTGAGCAGTAATTCTGTATTTTCACAGATCTAAGAGGTTCACTTCTTAGATGGTCTACCCTGAGATGTTGGGGTTGGGAAGTCTTGGCGGGACGCCAATGTAGCATAGTTTTAAAGCAATCTTCTTATATGGCTGAACAATTTCATACACATGCACACGTGTGCGTGCATGCATGTGTGTGCATGTATATGTAAAGTTTTATAAGTTGAAATAAAAACATGAGCAGCAAAGGGATTTTTAGTAAGCTGTGTGTTTTTGGGGAGTAAGTACACAGTGTGGGCCTTAAGATTTACTACAGACATCTTCAAGTAAGAGGGATAAAGTGATAATAAAGTGTTGGAGTGGCTGCGTGGTAAGTAGCTTGCTTACCAACCACATGGTTCCAGGTTCAGTCCCACTGTGTGGCACCTTGAGCAAGTGTCTTCTACTATATCCTCGGGCCGACCAAAGCCTTGTGAGTGGATTTGGTAGACGGAAACTGAAAGAAGCCCGTCATATATATGTATATATATATGTGTGTGTGTGTGTGTTTGTGTGTCTGTGTTTGTCCTCCTAGCATTGCTTGACAACCGATGCTGGTGTGTTTACGTCCCCATCACTTAGCGGTTCGGCAAAAAGAAACTGATAGAATAAGTACTAGGCTTACAAAGAATAAGTCCCGGGGTCGATTTGCTCGACTAAAGGCAGTGCTCCAGCATGGCCGCAGTCAAATGACTGAACCAAGTAAAAGAGTAAACAGCTGAACTTGCATTTCCATTTTGTCTGGATTTAAAGGTGTTTAAACATGTTTCCTTTTCTGGTATCTGGTTGAAAGAACAACTCCAGAAGCCTCAAATGTAAAATTAATTTCAGCAGACACATATTGAAACTATACAGGCCTTTGTTGCTATTGTTGTTGACGATGATGATGATGATGATGATGATGATGATGATGATGATGATGATTGTTGTTGCTGTTGTAGTTGGGGTGTTAGCAATGGCAACAAAGTGGTATAAAACAATTTAGAATCTGTTTTTCACGTCTAGCATGAGTTCTGCTCCATTAGTAAATTTTGATACTCATTTTAATTTTTATGTCATCTTGTCTGTGAGGCCTGATATCAAACTGAGATCTGACCTACCCAATTTATCTTGTGTTTTCCTCTTTCAACCTCTTTCCGTTCCTGGGATCCCTTCAACTGACAGCATACTGTACATGTTGAACTCAGCACAACTAGTACTGTTGTCTTTCCTGCATACACCAGAGATTATGCATTCGTGTTGAAGCATTTATCAAACAGTTTGATAATTAACTTGATGTGAAACTAAGCCTTTTAGGTCATCCATGTCAAAATTTCAGCTAACAAAAAGATCATATAGACTCTGCTCTATCTATTGAGTTCTGATTCTTTCAATTCTTTTCTTCTCTAGGCACAAGGCCCAAAACTTTTGGGGAGGGGGTGCCAGTTGATTAGACTGACCTCAGTACACAACTGGTACTTAATCTATCGACCTCAAAAGGATGAAAGGCAAAGTCAACCTCGGCGGAATTTGAACTCAGAACGTAAAGACAGACGAAATACTGCTAAGCATTTTGCCTGGCGTGCTAACATTTCTGCCAGCCCGCCGCCTTTCTGATTCTTTCAATTGTAAACCCAAACATATTTTCGTGTGTGTGTGTATATATATATATATATATAT
>NC_068985.1:71508167-71510886 GCF_001194135.2 Octopus bimaculoides
ATATATATGAGTATGTATGTGTATACATATATATGAGTATGTGTGTGTATACATATATATGAGTATGTGTGTGTATACATATATATGAGTATGTGTGTGTATACATATATATGTGTGTGTGTGTGTGTGCATATATATGTGTATAAATATGTATGTGTGTGTGAAGGAGTTTGTAACCTCACCCTTTTGAACATGCTAAGTATATGACCTCTTGCCGTGTGTGTTTATGTCTCAGTGCTCAAAGACAAGACCTACTGGATATAGATAAACAAGGCTGTATAGGAGGAGGTATGTAGTTGCAACCACATCTAATGGTTAAAGTTCAGATATAAAAGCATAAGTTTTCTCACAAAATAACACGACTGGCAAACGACTGAAAGAAGGTGACTCCCTTAAATAAATGACAGTTACAGCTTCCAGATTGATCTGGTTTGTTGGCTCGTTGACACGTTCTCTTTAATAGCATCAACATTTGGTATTTTGTGACTTAATAAAGCCACTTCACTGGCAATTGTGATATTCTGGCATCTATTTTTGTTGTACTACTGGATGTGTGTGACTAAGTGTATATATATATATATATAATGTGAGGGCACATGGCTTAGTGGTTAGAGTGCTGCACTTGCGATCTAGTGATCATGAGTTCAATTCCCAGACCAGGTGATATATTGTATTCTTGAACAAAACACTTCATTTCACATTACTTTGCAATCACTTCAATACCTGACGCATGGCACACTGTGCTCCTGGAGCACAGCGTTGATTTAATGAAGAGAGTGAGCTAATGTGTGGCACAACCATTTGATCACTATGAGCAAATTATATGTGCAGATTGTTTGGCAGAAACTGAATACTCATACTTCCTCATCAACGGGAGAGTCTATCATATATGTAATATTCTTTAACAAGAATTGTAATGACAGTGACTTCGAAGTTTTGGCCAGCTGGGTCATCATTGAACAGTTTGAAGTCACTGTCAATACTATTTGTGTTAAAGAGTAATTAATTTATACTCTGCATAAGGAGTAATCCTTCAAATTAATGTAAAATTGTTCTCGTTATGACTGAACATAAAAGTAAACATTAATACATAAATATATAGACCCCCCCCCACGCACACACACACATATTTAACGCAACAAGCTCACAGAATCATTAGCATGTGCAGGCACAAAGCTTAACAGCAATTTCGTCCGTTTTTGCATTTTGAGTTGAAAAGCCAGACATTGAGATCAACTAGGCCTTTCATTCTTTCCAGGTTGATAAATTAAGTAACGGTAAAACACAAGGGTTGATGTTATGAACTAGTCCCATCCTCCAAAATTTCAGGCCTTGTACCTTTAGGAGAAAGGATTAATAGTATGTGTGTCTATGGAGTACTCAACCACTTCGACTTTAAATCAAGTCAGTCAGGTGATTGAACAACTATACTCTTATCATGTGAATCATCTGAGTTCAATAATATGATCATCATTATGATTTAGCATCTGTTTTCCATGTCGGCATGGGTTAGCTCAGTGGTTCCTAAAGTGGGCAGTACTGCCCCTCTGGAGTTGTAGAAAGATTCAGTAGGTAGCTCCGAAGAAAAATGGGGTTATAATGGGGTGGTCAAAGAGGAGCGATGGATGTGAAATCAAGCAAAATAATGGGTTAATTGGATTAAGTTTTGTGAAGTACTATTGTTCTGAATTTGCTTCAGCAAGTGGTTTATGTTTGTGGTGATGAGGAGTGGAGTGCTAGGAATGTGGCCTGGATACCAAGGGGGCAGTAGCCCCCAAAAGTTTGAGAACCACTGAGTTTGACTGGGAGTGGTAAGCCAGAGAATAGCATCATGCCCCAAGTCTGTTTAGGCTTGGTTTCTATGGCTTCATGTTAAATATGAAAGACAGAAAGAGACAGAAAATTTATTATAGAAAGCGTAGCACAATTGCATATCAAGAAGACATGACTTATTAAAGTCAATGTAATGGTCTCGGTCATTCATTAACGATTGTACTATTCATTGTTTGACAAGTCGTGTTTACTGTGTTTCAAGTTATTTCATTGAGCACTTTGTTTTCAGCAAAATAGGTTGGATACGTTGAGCTAAATATAGGGTAAAATTGGTTGAATTGTTAAAGCATAGGACAAAATGCCATGCAGCATTTGTTCTTTCTTTGCTTTGAGTTCAAATCTTACTGCAATCAACTTTGTTTTTTTCTACTTTCTGGGTTTGTAAAATAAAGTACCAGTCCAAGTTAGTGGATTTGTGGGAATGTAAAACTGTCAGCTGAGATACTTTGCAGCATTTGTTCTGGCTCTTTATGTTCAGTTTTCTGATGTAGAAGACTTAAGGTATCATTTGGCTTGACACCAATACATACTCATTTACCATATTGTATTACATAGTGTGTGTTCCTCGGTGACCATATTCCCTTCTCTCGCTTACCCATTGAAATACATATAAATTTACTTCTTGTTTCTCTAAGAACAGACATAAACTTCCTGTTGACAAAGAGTCCAGAACTCCAACTAAAGAGTATAAAACACACAGAATTATCTTCCCTTACACACACTTCCTGTTTTGACACCACACTTCCTGTTTTGACACCACATAAACTCTCAGCCTTTTTTAAACACAACACTATTCTTAATTCCATTCATCCTAATCTATCTAACAATTATCTACATGGATTACCATTGAATTTTAAAAACTCAAAGACAATATAATGTATTGGTA
>NC_068985.1:71511575-71512657 GCF_001194135.2 Octopus bimaculoides
TATATAGCATATATACAAACGTATATGCACATACTGACATCTATACGTATATATGCATATGTGGCACAGGATGTCATGAAACGTGTACAACAAAAAAGTACGAAGCACGAGTACATGGAACATGAATTATTCTTTCGAACAATGAAAGACACAAATGGAAAACAAAACAAACAACATAAAGAACGATCCTTCATCAGTTGTTGGCTGTTTTTCTAGTCTCATATTTCGAGATCTAAGAACAATATATGCTTTCGATAAAACAGTTGCTCCTGCAAAGCAAATTAAATAAAATTTGGGATTTTGCAGAGGATCAAAATAGGTAACACAAACAGGACAGTAAAAACAAACAGAAAGGGCTGCTAAGCCTAAATGACGTTGTGGTGGTGATCGCATAAATCAAACTAGGACAGGAGACAAACAAGAACACTATATTTCTGTGTGTGTGTGTGTGTACACACATCTCTGTAAACATATGAGTGGGTACCATGTACATCTTTCTATGTATGTGTGACTGTATAGTACACTGATGCATACACAAGGACAGATAGACACACACACACACACACACACACAGTGTTCATCATCATCCTGATCAATATTATACTTGAAACCTTAATGAGTTTGAGGTGTATATTTTTTTCTACCATCATAAATATTGACAACTAATTTGCCATTTTTTTTTCTTCAAAATGTCACATCTCTTTGATAATTGCCAACTATTATCAATTGTACTATCTTTTTCATTGTGTCCCCCACTCCAGCCCTCCACATTTCCTACCACTACTTATTATTTTCTTTTTGCTATATTATTGACAGCTCACCACTTCTGCCAACTCTTCTTCCACCTCTGCAAAAAAAGAAAATAAACGATAAACAAGAAATGAAAAGACAAGCATTCACTTCTTCAATTCTTTAAAAGTTTCTTCATCTAATTAGTGTGTAAAATTGCCTCATCTCAGCAGCATCCAGTCATTGAGTTCCATCCTGAGGTATCACTAGCAATTAATCTACAGTTTGAATGTCACAAATGCAAATAACATTGTAGTAATTCAATTATACCCCACCCACTTCATATTTGCCTT
>NC_068985.1:71514906-71520133 GCF_001194135.2 Octopus bimaculoides
TATATATGTATACAGGGTGTAGATAGTATTTGAGGACACATACAGTTTTAGTCATTATTTTATTTGACTAGTTTTTATTGAATTTCTATTTCAGAAAATAACAATGACTGACCCTATGCTTACTAATGAAATGAAAAGGCATGCTGTGGTTGTGGCTTGGAAGGTTAAGCATCGTTATTTAGAAATCTCTTGTTTTCTGAAAGTTACAAGATCTTGTGCCCACAAGATTTGGTGTGAGTTAGAGAAAGAAGATGGAAGCAATTTACCTGTATCAAAATGTAAAAAACATTCCAAATGTTCTCATTCTATCAGGACACCAGAATTTATTCAGGAAGTTAAGCAAGACACTGAAGATAATCTAGGAAAAATCAGTGAGGTCAACTGCAAAAAAATTTCGTGTGTCAGAAAAAACTATCAGAAATGTTGTGCAAATCTTATGTGATGAGGAGAGAGGTCAATTCATGTCAGAAAAAAACAAAAGAAAACCGTTTAACCAGATCCAAAAGACTCTTGAACAAACTTACAAAATCCATCAGAAGATAGTGTGATTTAGTTTTTCTCATATGAGAAAAACTTTGACCAGGACCTGAAAACTAACAGAAGAAATGATAGATGGCAATGTGCAGTTCTGAGGTTCCAAATGTAATACACTCAAAATTTCCTGCAAGTATCATGGTTTTGGGTGTTGTTTGCAATGAAAGACATGTGATGCCTTCTCACTTTTTTCCACAAGGCCTTAGGGTGAATGCTGCTGCATATATTGAGATTCTGGATAAAGTTGTTAAGCCTTGGATCAACAGTGTATGGAAGGCCTTATGTCTTTCAACAAGATTTTGCACTATCACACATGGCTGAAATGACACAAGAATGGATATCCGACAATTTGCATGATCACATCACCCCCAACATTTGGCCTCCTAATTCTCCAGATCTCAATCCACTGGACTACTATGTATGGAGCATCATTGAGAAAAATGTCAACGAACACCCTTATAGTACCAAAGATTCTTTGAAAGCTATCATAGTTCAAGTCATGGCAATATGAACAAGGACCACTTAATCCAAGCTTGAAAACGATTTTGACCCCACGTAGAGGCAGTTATTGATGCTTATGGTGGTTTTATTGAATGAAATTATTAAATTGATAATCTAGTTTTATGTTTATGTTATTTTTATATAAATACAGTTTGTTTTTTTTTGTTATATAAAGCATTCTTTTAAAACCATAAATCTGTCTTCAAATACCGCCCGCACCCTGTATATCTATGTATATCATCATCATCATCATCGTTTAACGTCCATCTTCCATGCTGGCATAGGTTGGACGGTTTGACTGGGGTCTGGGAAGCCAGGAGGCTGCACCAGGCTCCAGTCTGATCTGGCAGTGTTTCTACAGCTGGATGCCCTTCCAAATGCCAACCACTCCGAGAGTGTAGTGGGTGCTTTTTTTTACACACACACACACACACACACACACATATATATATATATATATTATTTTGCTTATAAGTTACAAGATCTTTTGCCCACAAGATTTGGTGTGAGTTAGAGAAAGAAGATGGAAGCAATTTACCTGTATCAAAATATAAAAAACATTCCAAATGTTCTGATTCTATCAGGACACCAGAATTTATTCAGGAAGTTAAGCAAGACATTGAAGATAATCTAGGAAAATATATATATATGTGTGTGTGTGTGTGTGTGTATATATATATATATATATAGAGAGAGAGAGATATGCATTACACATGTATATTTGTATCTATGCATGAACTCAAGTTCAAACAAGCTAATGAAAGTGTTCTCAGTATCTAAAGTCATGTTATTTATCTTGTTGAAATTTGAAATATCTTTACTTTGAGTTAGGTATTGTAAGCATGTGCTATATTAGAGCACAATAGTAGAGGCATTATACTTGAGATATAACACACATCTCCCACAATCATAAAATAAGCTTAGAAATATTTTATGGGTAATCCAACTTTAAGTTTGAATGTATGAACACATGCTGTCAAAGATTTCTAAAATTTAATTACTTTCTATTCGATGTCAAATCATAGATTACATGGCAATTTTAATAGAAATTCAATTAACATAAGCTATTCTTCTTGCAATCATTTAGCATGCCCAGTTAACCATTCAATTTCCAAAAATATCTCCAAGTACAATAGTCTTTTCTACGAGTATCTGCATTTCCCCAAACATTTACAATCTTAATAAGCAATTTACATTTGAAAGTTCTAATTTTTGTAATAAAGAACGACAAGACAACAATAATTGACTCAGAATTTACATTAGATTAGTTTACCCAGAGTTTACAATAGATTAGTTGAAGGTTTAGCTTTTATCAGCCAATTCAGGCAATTAGTAAACCATAAAAGAAATTTTCACAAGCTGTTCCAAGCACATGTCGATTTTAAAGAAAACAATTTTGGTGGCATTTAAAATCAGAGAGCCTATTCTGTTTTTTCATCTGTGCATCTATGGCATTTATTATTCATATTTATGCTTAGACCAAATACTCAGCCTGAATGCACCTTGAAACCAAACTGAATGACATAAAAGATCTACCAACCAAGAACTGGTACAGTCAATTGGTACAGGCTTTTGGTCAATTCCCATCTACTCAATGCCACCATGTTTGGATCGTCATCATCTTCCATAAAAGCAATGCTCAACCAATATTGAAATCTAGGCCTTCTTCAAAATGAATATACTCTAACCAGATGACTGTGCATGTATTCATTTACTCTGAAGTAGGATGTTTTACTAATTTTCCAATTGGTTGGACAGTAACTTTACCAATAGGCAGCCTACCTATTTTTAGGTGGAAATTTTCACCAAAATTGTCAAATATATTTTTTTTTTGTTACAGTAAAGTTTGAACTCACAATCAAATGATGAATAAACAGTCTAGTGTGTACCCTAATTTAATCACAGTGCTTCTATTTTGTAATTTATCCCTGGTGCTTTATCTTCTGTAAATTTAAGTGAGTTAGTATGGGGAGTGTAACTAACAAAAACACAAGAACAATATCAATTTAAAATTAGATGCAAGGAATTTTTGGTCACGGTAAAAATGACACTTGGGTTTCAATATTCTGGGATTTTTAACATTTCTTCCAGGGATAACAGGAAAAGCAGATTCAGTTTCAAATATAATTTTCATTACTTTTATGAGATTTTTGTTGTCTTAAACAACATTTGTTGTGCTTCTTTACACCTAACAACTTCATACTTATAAAAGAATCTGTAGACAAGCTGTTACACTTATTGTATAGACTGTTTATATGTTTTTTCTCACCAACAACATGTGGTATGTTAGAAATTTTGATTGTTTTTTCTCTAGTAAAGATTTTCCTTTGTTCATTATTATTTTTTTTTAGGATTGTTTTGTGTGATATATGAGCAGGAAGTCAAGAAACTAAATATTTTGTTCATTTTTGGAATGTGTTTAGTTTTGCTCTTTGCTTTTTGACATAAAACTGTTTTATTTGTTTGAAAAATAAATAGAAACTGAGGAGCGAAAACAGAACAAAAAAATACATACACAACATATATACATATATATGTATATGTGTGTGTGTATATATATATATATATATATATATATATATATATATATATATACACACACACACACACACATGTATATATAGATGAGATGATGACAATGAATACGGTATAAGTCACAAAACCACAAGTTTATTATAGTTTCATAAAATAAGATTATATTTATGTACATACATTTTTGTCAAGAGTCATATGGCCTCAGCTAAAACCAAAACTTGTTTATGAAATTACTTTACCAGAATTTTCCGCCCTGTTTTACATTGTTCATAGTTCATGAAAACAGCAATCCTTTATTGGCCACAAGGACCTGTATAAATAATATAAAACATTTCATACAAAAATGGTTTACAATACTTGAGAAGTTAATAATAATTAATCTTGCTTTCTGCTCTTTGCTACCATTATGAACAATTTCCTCTCTGATCCCATAACAAGGTACACCTGTAGAGTGATCTTGTGATTTCCAGCATCATCAGGATCTGCATATTCATACAGACCCCCATCCAACTGTATATTACTATGGGTCACCTCCAGTCAATGGAATGCACATTGACAAAAAATTACCTTTAACTTTTCTTTGAAGGACACATATGGAAGTCCCCTCATTCCTATGTTATGTCCCTCATTGTCTTTTTTATGGGGATGAGGAGTCACTGGATTTTCTTACATACCCCTTATGTGTATTATTTTTTTCAGAAGCTGACCTATGTGCAGCATTTCTTTCTGGCCCACAATATGTTAAAAACAAAAAAGTGTCCTGCTATTATAGTTGCTTTTGTTGTTATAGTTTGCACTTTTGTCATCAGATTCTTTTTTTTTTTTTTTTTTTTTTGAGGTACAAATGGCTGTGCAGTTGTCATATTTTCTGTTTATCTTTTTAAATATTTTCTCTTTGCAAAATATTTAAGGGAGTATTTGTTGCTTGTACTTCCTTCTGCTCCACCAGGGCTAGACATTTTGTATTACAAGGAAAAACTGCTAAAAACAAAAAAAAACTATCAAAATATAGAAAATAAATCAATATTTTATTGACTTTCATAGAATAGAACTCAGAATGTAAAGAACCTGAACAAATACCACCAGGTATTTTTCCTGTGCTCTAACAATTCTACCAGCATTCAATGACAATAATAATAATACTTTCTACTAGAAGCACAAGGCTTGAAATCTGGTGGGAGGGAGTAAGTTAATCACATCAACCTCAGTGTATAACTGGTACTTAATTTATCAACCCCAAAATGATGAAAGGCAAAGTCGACCCTGGCAGAATTTGAACTCAGAGAATAATGGACGAAATGCCTGGCATGCTAACAATTCTGCCAGTTCATAATAATAATAATAATGTTTGTAATTTAGGTACAAGGCCAGCAATTTTTTGTGGAAGGAGGGGTAGTCAATTATATTTACCTCAATGCATGACAGGTACTTTATTTTATTCTTAAAATGATGAAAGGCAAAATTGACTTCAGCGGGGAAAGAAATGAGATCTGTTTAAAACTATTTCTAAACCGCAACAATGATTAATAATAACAACTATTATTATTATTATTATTATTATTATTATTATTATTTTTATTATTATTATTATCCTTTCTAATTTTGGCACAAAGCCAGCAATTTCAAGGAGCAGGGAAGTCAATAACATCGACCCCCC
>NC_068985.1:71520143-71529333 GCF_001194135.2 Octopus bimaculoides
CATTGCTCTAATGGTTCATATTTTATTGACCCCCGAAAGGATGACATAGACAACTTCAGTAGGAAAAGAAATAAAATCTGTTATCAAACTATTTTTTAATTACTCGTAACAACAACAACAATAAAATTGATTTGAAATTTTGGCACAAGGCCAGCAATTTTGGGGAGGGGCTAAATTGATTACATTGATTCCAGTGCTCAACTGGTACTTAATTTATTGACCCTGAAAGGATGAGGTTGACTTTGGCTTTTGCCTTTCATCCTTAGGATGAAAGGCAAAAATCAACCTTGGTGGGATTTGAACTCAGTACATAAAGATAGACAAAATGCTGCTAAGCATTTTCCCCAGTATGCTTGCGATTCTGCCAGCTTGCCACCCTAACAACAATAATAAAATTATTAACTTTAATAGATTTAAAGCAATTCAAAAAAAAGAAAAAAGTTGAAAGCCGAGAGAAAACCAGCTTCCATCTTTCAATCCAAAGTTATTATAAAATCTAATAAAGTCATCATCTCATCTTTTGATCATTATTATGAAATTGCAAATTGGAAATGTGGCAAAACATGTTATTCAACATTTTGCCAACTCACTTAGCAGTCGGAGACAGGTAATCAGGTGCTAGATTTTTATTAGTCTCTATGATTTTGTTTTCAACAGGTGTTATTGAGATATTTGTAGCGTTTAACCTTTTAGTTATGCATTGTTGGAATTTATCATGTGATGTGAAATTTAACTCGATAATATTTTTATCTTCCTGTTGTTGTTGTTGTCGTTTAGTCCAAGATCAGTTCTTGTTTGTGAAGACTTATAAACAAAGGTGTTTCAAATATAACCATCTTATCTTGTTTTTCCAAAATTATTTGATATGGCCTTTTTTTCTTTTTCAAGACAGTAGTATGTTGTTTGAGGAAAATTAAGCTAACCTTTCTAGCATGTCAAGCAATCGAACCATATACGAAGCACCCTTGCCATTTAGTAGTAGTAGTGGTGGTGGTGGTTGTTTTGCAAGCAGACCTATAACAAAAGATATTCCATCCACAACAAATTATTGTCTTTGTGTTTCAGATATAAATACCACATCACTCGGTTTGTACTTCCATTTTTAAAAGACTTTAATGTGGTACTTCAAAGACATGTGCCTGCTATTTTCAGTAAATTGAACAATTCTATAGAAGCTTTCTTATCGCATAAGCTGCCACATGGAGAAAAATCAAAATTTTCGGTATCTCATTGGCTTTTGATATCTCATTTTTTTCCTCTTCAGTCTTTTGTAGTAATAATAGAGACTGGATAGTTGGAGGGATAAAGTGCTGGACAATCTGCCCCTAGGTTTTTGAGTTCAGTTCCATTAAGAGCACTCCATATTGTATCAATGGCAAAACATATTTTATACTATTCCACTTCACCTCACCATCAGAGAATGATGAATCGGATCATCTGGGAGTGTTATCTACAATAGACTAGCATCCTATCCAGAGTAACATTTATCTACTCTACACAAGACAGTGCTAAGTAACACTTATGAAAATCTTCCCTTTTTCTTGGTTCTTGGTGGTATTCATTCATTTTACATTTCTTAAATATTAGGGAGGGGTTTATCATTATGTATAAAGTTATGTATTTTGGTATTTTATTTGCAAATAAAATAAAATACTTAATTAGTCATGTGTTGTTTAGAAATAGGTTAGCTCTGGTCAAACACACCTATGTTCAAAGGTTCCAACTATGACAATCCCACATTGTTTTCTGTTGTTTTGTTGTTATATTTGTTGGGGTTTTTTTTCATAGTTTATCTTAAGATTATATTAGCCAATATGTATTTCCTATTTTTAACAAAGAAGGGTGTGATTTACTGGAAATTTGCCTTCTGTTTCTGACAGGTTGAGCAACAATGAATAAGCTTCCACTTTGGCTCATATAAGTTCATTTTCAGTGGCATTTAAAAATGTAAATGAAGTGAACTTTCAGAAACTAAGAATGAAAATTATGTTAAGGTGTCAAATTGCCAGGAGTTTGCTTCTTACCATGCTGGCATTTGCCAAATCAATGTGTTCAGAACAGACAGCATAGTTGTGAAAAATGTCTGAGTTTATCCTAATTCAAGGTTCAATTTAACCATAATAATAAATATCAAATAAAAGCAAAAATAATTATTCAGATAGTCCATAAAAAATTTCCTTTCTATGTATATATATTTCTGTCTTTAAATTTTAGTTGAATCATTATGTCACTGAAGACCATGTCTTTAGATTGGCTCCACCATATTTCTGACAAAATCCTGTGTCAAATTTCTTTGTATGCTTATTACAGTGGAGCTCCTTCAGATCTTAAAGGCAGCTTTTAAAGACATGCTAAAGAAACCACATAGGCTTCATAATTATTTATAGTCCTGCTGCTTTGTAGTAGTAGCTTCTATTGTCTTGCCCTAGTTCAGCCTTGTTTAAGAAGACCCAGGATCAAAGTCATTCTTGCTTTGACCTTCCTAACTTTTTGTATGTTCTGGACTTCATTATCCTATGTGCCCTTCCTTTTTTCAAGATATAAGGCAGCCATTGCAGTTGTTTCTAGCAGGTAATTCAGCTGTGCAGAGATTTCCCTCATCGTCATCGTCATCACTGTTCAACGTCCACCTTCCATGGTGGCATGGATTGGACTGTTTGACAGTAACTGGCCAGGCCAGAGACAGCACCAAACTTCTGTCTGTTTTAGTGTGGTTTTTACTGCCAACCACCCAGCAGAGGGGTTAGTTTTATTCTCAATCAGTGTATGAGGCAGATTTGAGGTGATGCTCTGACTTTCCTTTGACAATGATAGTAAACAAGCAGCAGTCCATTCTGCTGTATTAAAAATAGTGGTGATATCTAGAATCTCAAGGAATCTAATGAGAGTCTATATTAGCAATAATGATAGCAACATCTAATATTTTATTCATATGCCAATAAATTTAGTTGCTGTGAAGAACAAAACCTAATGTTTTGAACAGAGATTTCAGATTCCTTTGTTGAAGAACTTTTGTCTAAAACCTCATTTTTTTTCACTCATTAAAGCAACTAGACTGACTTACCCTCTCTTTGAGTTTTATACTTGAGCTCCCCTTAATGTGGCAGTGTCTCAATGCCACTTCTCAACTGTCTAAAATTATAATGTTTGTGAAGACATCCATTTCAGATGTTCTTTCACATAAACTGAAGCTAACAATGTTTTTGTTTTTAATTTAAATATCTGCACAAGAATCACTCTCTCTATAGCTAAAATATGTTATTAATTAAACAGTAAAATTCTGTCAAGGTTTCAAACCCTTTTACATCAAATTGTCAATATTTAATTAGCTTGTTGATTGAATCCTATTTTTCACTCTAGAACAAAGGAATGCAAAGATCAACAGTGTGTTTCTTTTATTTATTTGTTTGGTTATTCATTTTCCAAGTGAATTCTAGAATTTTCATTCTCCTTCTTCCCAACTTACCCCATCCCCTTCTCTTTACGACACAGCTGCTGTTCCTGTTGAAATATCTATGAGGTTTCTTACTGAAGTTAACTTCCCTAGTTTAAACCTCTTCCACCCTTCTCCTTTATGTCATTTTCCTGCCAATCTCAAGATGGTCTGCAGAGCTTGAAATATTTGGAAAGATCAGTAATTAATCTTTTAGCAGCCATGGAAATTGTAATATAAGATGTTACCAATAACGTAGAATGTATACCATATGCCAACACACATACATGTCAAATGCTATTCAAAAACCAAAAGCCAAAAAACAATCTTGCACACATTGGATAATGTAGTTTTAGATACATTATATAAATAAAAGACATGGTGGTCATAAGAGGAACACATCTGAGCATAGATCCACTCAGTCATTGCTAACCTGGGGTTAAATAACAACAACCATCGCTATGTCCAACACAAGTCAACAATGTCAAGCATCAGACTAAAAGTAACAGTCCAGTATTTCTCAAATCACATCCTACCATCTTAGAAAAGGAAGAATATTTTGGCCATTGTTAGCCCTAGATTTACTATGTCGGAGAAAAAGATCAATAAATTATAGCCGTGAGAATTTTGTTTGTAGATCTGTTTGATCAGTGCTGACATGGGGTTAGACATCGACAACAACAACTACATTTACAGCAACAACAGAAAAGCACCATAAATATTACAAAAGCCAAGATATATATGGAAATTTAGCTCTAAATATTATAGATATGTAAAATTAAATCAATCTATGACAGGAAAAACAAGCAGAACATTCGGCAGGGTCTTGATCACATATCAATCATTTTTGCCTCCACGCACACATATGTATACATACAAATGCACACACAAACACACACACACGCATGCATGTAGAATGCTACAGCACCTATCTAACCCTCTTACTAAAACTCCACCTCCCTTTCTCATCCGTATCACCCATCTTGAAACATTTACTTACCTATACAGCTTCCCAGGCTATTTGATATTGATATTCATTATTCAGCCTCACTGTTTATTCTCTTATTATTATCTCTCATTATCCATCACTTTCTCACCTCATCCCCTATAGCAGCAAGTCCCAACCAGGGTTCATATGGCTCTTGGGAATGCTCCTTGCTAGCTTGCTTCATCCACTTGCCTGATGTGGTTGGGGTCATCCAAGATTGGTGGTCCCAGAGATGCTATCATGTAAAGAGCCAGCCAGGTCAAGCAGTGCTCTCCATCGCTGGTAGTCCCATGCCAGCCCCTCTGCTTCTTCCAAGTGACATGAAGCCTCTGGAGTTCTTCTCCAATCATGTCCAGCCATCTGGTGTGGAGCCTGCCATGAAGCCTCTTCTAACTTGCAGCTGCTGTATTGAATGAAAGTAAAGCCCCAGTAGGAGGATCTAGCTGGGGACGGAGTACATGTCCATACCTGCACATTCGACCAATAGTCATGAGGTGTGAGGCTGTAGATTCATGTGTGTGTGCACGCAGTTCTTTGTTGGAAACATGATGGTACCATCTGAAGTTCTTGATGGTTCTCAGAGATCTGCAACCAAAGCCATCGATCCTCTTTGCCAGGGTCTTTGAAAAGGGTCCAAATAGGATTTTGTTGTTGAAATTTATCTGAAATAAATTGGTTATACTTCTACAATGCACAAACTATTGTAACAATTTCTTTTTCATACATTTCCTAATAATATCTAATTCTAAAAATATAAAAAGACATTTTAAACCTTAAATGGTTATGGGGGTCCATCTGAATAAAATAGGAATCAAAGGGATCCATAGGTAAAAAATAATGGTTGGGAACCACTGCTCTAGAGTGCTGGAGCCACTGTAAAAGGAATCCAGGACACTTGGTAAGTTTGATTTTGACTTGTTACCTATGGGTGGATGGCATTATAAAGGGCATCCAACCATAGGTAACAAGGCAAAATCAAACTTACAAGTGAGATGTAATCCTGGAAACCATCGCGGGGTTTTGTAACAAGCTGTCCAAGCTATGCAAACATGAAAGAAAACATAAAATGAAGATGATGAGAGATAGAGAAAGAAAGGGGGAGGGAGAGTGAGAAAGGGAAAGAGAAAGAGAGATAGAACTGGAAGTATGCATTGATTCTTGTGTCTTTCAAAGCCTTTGGAGATGCATATCTATATATGCACATGCACATGCACACACATATGCACATGCACACATATACACACACACTTTAACATGCAGAAGGACTGTGAACAATTTTCAATTATGCAGAAACATGGCAATGTGAGTACAAAGACTTAACGGTGCATGAGCAGAAACGTGTGTGTGTGTGCATGTATGTGTTGTTTATTTCATGTTGAAGTGTAATTCAGAGAATGTGAGATGTGATAAGAGGTAATATAAAGCTGAAATATGAATCAATGTTTAGAGAAAAAACATTTCATTAGAAGAAGAAAAAGAAATTCTTCTTTCTGCATCTACTCATCATTTGTTTATCCATATTTGTGTGTATACAAATATACATTATTGATTATAACACACACACGTGTGTGTGTATGTGTATATATATGTGTGTGTGTGTGTGTATATGTTATATATATATATATATATATATATATATATATATGTATGTATATGTAAATATATATGTATGCATGTGTTTGTGTTTATGTATATATGTGAAAGTATTTGTATGTATATATGTACACATTCACTACCACACATAAGTATCTGCACATGCAATCGGGTGTGTGCATGTGTGCACATGTATGTGTATACACATATCTAATACTATGGTATTGATAAATAATATGACCAATATCAGACGATACATAGCAACCAATAAAGGGATGTAAAGAAAAGTATTTGTATTTGAAAAGCTATACAAGTTAAATTATGGCATTGGCTATCATTGGTTTCAAAGGTCCTTATCTTCAGATCCTGTTTTTACTCTACATAATATAGAAAATATGTAAAATATTTTGAAAAACATTTTTTTTCAAAATTCTGCTTTTGATGAAGGTGAGAATCTCATCCACAAAATGTGTGACTATTTCTCTTTAACGGTGATGGGAGTAAAAAAAAAATGTAATAGTTTGAAGTTGAAGGTAAAGAAGGAAGTTGAATGTGAATGATGAAATCAAAAGCAGTTTAGGTTAGAGACATCAATTGTTTTAAGGGTGAAAATGTTAAAATTGTGAATAATTTTTTCCTGGGCCCTTAATATACTACTGTGATCCCCAATTTATTATTTTACTTGCGTTGACCCCTAAAAACATCTTATATGGGCCCCTAAGGGTTATATGGATCTTGTTTGGAGCCAATGATTTACAACAATAATAATAAAGCTGTAATTAACAAAAGATCAACAAAAGCAACCACAACCTCGAATAAAAAGCAAATTTTAAAACTGCAAATACTAGCAGCAACATGTGTAACAACAACAATAACACCTATCACCACCACTACGGCAGCAACAAGTAGATCAACAAAGGCTGCAACAATAACAGCAATGGAAACAACTTCCAGTGCTGCAAGAGTAACGGATAAAACCAAGTTGCAGGAGCAGCAGTAGTCATGAACAAAACAGTAACAACATCAACAATAAAAACGGAAGAGGAACAAATAAAATCAACAATACAGCTGTAAAAACAACAACCATTACCTCCACCTCAACAATAACAACAACAACAATTTCAACCTCCATCACAACAACTCCAACTTCCTTGACAGCAATAGCTGTAACTGCAACAATCATTTCCACGAGAGCAACAGCACCAACTGTCACAATCACAAAAACAACCACCACCACAAAAACAAGTCATTACCACCACCACCAATAACAACAACAACCATAATCAGAACAACAACACCAGCAGCATCAGCAGCAGCTATATAACCAGAACAATGAAAATGGAAGTAGGTGAACCAAACATGTTGAAGGTTGATAGATGTATGAACTGCTTTGCTTTCGGTGTGTGTGAGTCTGTGTTTAATTGTTTGATGTTGCAGACTTAATATGAACAAATGTAATTTGAACAATCTGATTAAATTCTCTGGCCTTCCATTAAATATTGCATCTCTGTAGAAAATTGGATGACAGGTACTGCTGCTGTTACTGCTGCTATGGCAGCCATAGTTGATGTGGTTGATGTGATGATGATAAGGAGAAGGAGGAGTAGTAAGAGGAGGAGGGTGTATGTGTTATGTAGAGATGGGAATGCATACAATGAAGGTGACAGCAATTATTATTTTATTATTATTATTTTACAAGATTCAGTCATTAGATTGTGGTCATGCTGGCGGCACCTCCCTTAAGGGTTCTAATTAGAACCCTTAAAAGAGGTGCCACCAGCATGGTGCAGTCTAATGACTGAATCTTATAAAATGATAATTGTTGTTTTTTTCATCATATCCATTCTCATCATTACAATTTCAGCATTTATTTAGCTACTTAATTTTTTTTTAATTGAGCTTTGTTGACTCATGGTTCACTTGAACTTGACTTACATTCCTTTTTAAGGAGTCAATATAAGGAATATATTCAGTTTATATATTTATACACAAATACAGTCTCATACAGATGAAGTATTAAAGGCCAATCTCAAAACGTTGAACCTTATGAAGGAGATGATAGAGGACTGATATGTGGTGCATTGCTGTACTTGAGAAGACCTGCTCACCACAGCATAATTCAAATCCTAAAACTATGTAAAAAGTGCCGAGTGCATTCTGTGGAGTGGTTGGCATTAGGCAGGGTGTCCAGCTGTAAAAACCAAGCCAAGAAATTGATAGAAAGGTGGAGAAAGATAGAAGACTGAATTGCCTCTAGAGATTGACTGCCATTTTATTTGAATTTAAATGCAACGAAACAGGGGATAAAAGAGAGAAGAAAGAAAAGAAAAAAGTTGGGGTAAAGCTGCAGAGGATGTAAGGGAAGGAGGCAATGGGCCACATACCCCAGAACAAATGGTATGCTCAGCTGCACCCTGTGGCAATAGCCACAATAGTGTTCCTGCTTAGAAAGGCCAAAACTTACTCCAGCAACCATTCCACCTTGCAGGCTCATTTCTCCAACAGGTCGCAATTATCCCTATTTTGTGGAGGAAATCAGTCTCGATGGAAAGGGAAGTCAAACTTGGCAGGACATTATCTGGCACAGAGAGCCACAACAAATATCAAATACCACAAGCCATTTTATCTAAAATTCTGATCATTCTAACAACTTGCCATCTTGAGAAGCTCACTATACAAATCTCATTTTTCATTTTGCATGTTTTAGAAACTAGGCAATGACTTCATATAGCGCTGTTGCATGTGCTTTGCACGCTTTCTATTACATATAATAATATTTAGCTCAAGATAATTTGATTTGTGTCATGTAGAATACTCTTGAGTGTATATGATTGTAAATGTGTGTTCGATTGTGTGTATGCTTACGTGTGTGAGTTTGCAAACACGCACACAAATTTAATATCACTGTTATTCTGTGTTTTCCAATTTCTTTGTTATTTTTCTTTTCATACACATTGTAAAACCTCTGACGTTGTTTTATAATTTGTTTGTAATAACCACAAACTATCCACAAACCTTCTGTCAATAAAGGAATTCATCATCATCGCCACCATTGTATTCCTTTGTGTTTCAAGTTTAAATTAATGTGTGTATGCATGGATGATTATCTGTGTGAATGTGAAGATGTTTATATACATACAAATATATATATATATATATATATATATATATATATA
>NC_068985.1:71530708-71531807 GCF_001194135.2 Octopus bimaculoides
ATACAAACATATAAATATAGATACAAACACACACACACACACATACATATGAAAGGCTCAAACCAGGCCTTTTGTTTAAATTTAATTAAGAGAAACTGGAAAAATCTAGTTTTATGATTTGTGGTGGGTGGGGTGAAGAAGCTGTGGTTGTATCTTCTTTTACTTTTATCACCTTGTGTGATAGGTGTGATGAGGGCAGAGGGAATTTTTAGCTTGGTTGGAGACAGGTGAAGATTGGTGTTACTAAGGACATCTGGTTATAGAAAAACTGCTTCAATGAATTCTGCTTGACTGGTGGAGCTATGTAGAAAGTCATTTTAAAACGATGATAAAGCTGATATATGTATGCATATATGCAAATGTGTGGGTATGTGTATATATATATATATATATATATATATATATAATCATTTAATATCTGTTTTCCACGGTGGCAAGGATTGGATGGCTTGATAGAAACTGGCAAGGTCAGGGGCTGTACCAGGTTCCATAGACTGTTGTGGCTTGGTTTATACACACACACATATATTGCATGTGTGTGTGTGTGTATATATATATATACACATATATATATATATGTATGTATATTCACAATCAAGGTGGAAAAGTTGCGTGCTCTGAGTGAACAAGGTAATGTAATCCAATGGTAGAATGAATTCCGCAAATTAGGTACTCCAAAGTCACTCAGAAGGCCTGGGGTCAATGTGAGCATGCGGTAAATAGTAAATACAAAAAAACATGTAATAATAATAATAATAATGGACTCTACTGTCGCAAGACAATATATGAGGGTTCGGTAAGAAATTGCTGAACAAACACACAGATGATTTGTTTATAGTGTTCAAATGTTTGTGTATACATAGCTCACTCCCTCAATCAAATTGGCATTACCTGTACAGGTGCACCATGTGCTACATGTGAGATGACGAAATGATTGTAGAGCGTCGTGAATTGAAGTTCTTTGCTGAAGAACACAACACAACAATTGGACTGGGAATTGAACCCACAATCTTGCAATTGTGAGTGCAACACCCTAAAAACAAATCCATGTGTGTGTTTGTGTGTGTGTGTATATATATATATATATATATATATATAT
>NC_068985.1:71533869-71534586 GCF_001194135.2 Octopus bimaculoides
TATATATATATAGGTATATATATATATATAGGTATATATATATATATAGGTATATATATATATATATAGGTATATATATATATATATGTATGTATATATATATATATGTATGTATATATATATATATGTATGTATATATATATATATATAGGTATGTATATATATATATATGTATGTATATATATATATATATGCATATATACGTATATGCATATATATGTATAAGCACATCTGAGCATGATCATTGCCAAGTCCATGGATTGGCTCCCATACCGGTGTCACGTAAAAAGCACCATTCTAACGTGGTCGTTGCCATTATCATCTTACTGGCACATGTGCCGGTGGAACGTGAAAAACAACATTTGAGCTTGGTCATTGCCAGTGCTGCCAGACTGGCTCCTGTACACATAACATGTAAAAAACACATTTTGAGCATATTCATTGCCAGAGGCGCCTGACTGGCCCACATGCCGGTAGCACGTAAAAGCACCCACTACACTCTCAGAGTGGCTGGCGTTAGGAAGGGCATCTAGGTGTAGAAACTTTGCCAGATCAGAGTGAGCCTGGTGCAGCCTTCTGGTTCACCAATCCTCAGTCAAACCGTCAAACCCATGCCAGCATGGAAAGCGGACGTTAAACGTTACTGATGATGATGATGATGATGATGCATATATATGTATAGGCCTATATATGTATTTGCATATATATGTGTATATA
>NC_068985.1:71535068-71537279 GCF_001194135.2 Octopus bimaculoides
GCATATATATATGCATATATGTGCATATATATATATATATACATGTATATATATGCATATATAGATACATGTATATATATGCATATATTTATGCATATATATATGTATATTTTTATATATGCATATATATATATTCATGTATATATATGCATATATATGTGCATATATATTTATGCATGTATAGATTTTTAGCTAGATGCGTATATATATAAATGTATGTATATATATATGTGTATATATATATGTGCATATATATATATAGATATATAGTTATCTATATATTTATACATATTTATGTCTATGTAGATGTGTAAATATATCTTCATGAATATAGATATTTATATATGTGTGTGTCTATGTTTGTATTCTACGTTTCATATATATGTATATATGCCTATGTATATGCATATATGTTTAATGTGTATGTGTGTGTGTGTGTGTGTGTGTGTGTGTGTAAATATATGTATGATGAATAATAGATGGGCCACAAAGACACGGGTGAGAGAGTGCAGCGTGTGACAAACAGAAGTGAAAGAACTGCTATCATCCTTAGTCATACCAGCAGTATAATGCAGTGTGATTGATATTTGGACAAGTGGTTTGGAAACGTTTAATTGAGGCATAGGTGTTTGGAGCACAAGTAAAAGAGATAAAAACACAGGTGAAAGAAACATTTATGACAGTGTTTATAGGCAATAGACAGATGAGTGACAGCGATATATAATGCTGGAGTCAAGAAATAGAAGGGCAAGCTATATAGGTGTTAGACATGTGAGAGGCTGTCTGAGAGGTCAATGCTGGAGACTGTGCACACCAATACATATGTACATTTGCTTAGAAATACATGACTGTATGTGTACACATATAACTAACATAACTTTAGCATCCATTCAGCCATGCTTGAGTACGTGAAGAACAGGTCGACTTCCATATATTTTATTGCCAGTCAGCATGGTCCTTTTCCATCACCTTCATGAGTTATATTAGTTTCAGATCTGGTTTACTACTTTGACCAAATCCTCCCCAGTCTTTCTCCTCCATAGGTTCCATTTATTTAAAACATATGGTGTTTTTTTTATGTAGCTGTCTTCCTCTGTATGCATCACATGCTCATATCAACACAATCTCCTGCCTTGTCCACTGCATCTAATTCCTCTTGTGTTAAGTTTTGTCTCTCAGTTCATTTGTTTTTTTATCATTTATATACACCTAGTTTTACATACCCAGTGGAGTATGCTTTGTTTCTCTCTAGGCTTTGTAGTTCCACTGCATACAAGTTCTGCATCACATTACCATGTCCCATTGCACTTCACATGCAAGAACCATACCATCTACCCTTTACTTTCAAGAAGAAGTAACAGCTCCTTGACCTTTCTTCAACCAGTTCCTACTTTGGTAACTGTTCTTTCAGAACACCTATCCTCCACTTCTGATTACAGCTCCCAGGAAACAGAATCTATCAATTACTTTTAGAGAACAAAGTGGGCATTCAATGAAATCTATATTGCAAGTGTCTTTGTACTTTCTGCACATCTACACGTCTTGTGTGTTCATAGTTTACACTGAGTTCAGCTTATGGAATTTCAACCTACTCCTTTTCTGCATATGCAAAGCTGTTTTCCTGATGGAAGCAGGATCCAGTCTTCTTTTCAACCTTCTATACTTACTAAGACCTTAGTTCTAGCTACATACACTTCAAGGTTCTTAGATTCCAGATTTTTGTCCCTATATTTGGAATTACTTTTTTTAATTCTACAACAAATTCAGCGATAAGAGCTTGATCAACAGCCAATTGAAGCTCCCATGATAGCTAGTCTTAAATCGTTTCGCAATGGCTTAAAAATTTATAATGAACAGAAGGGAATTGAACATTTATCCTCATGTACCCCCACCTTAACACCAAATTCATTACTTTACTTATCCCTAATCCTCACCCAGTTGACTGCATCTTTATACACGGCTGGCACAATTCTCATAAGTCATATATTCACTTCAAGCATCCTCAGTAACAAGATTACAGAGTGAGGCTTCCTATCGAAACACATTTCTAGATCAGCAAAAGCCAGGTATAGATCCTAATTTCTGACTGGGTACTTGCACTTGCAGTTGTCTCACAAGGAAGATGGCAACAGTAGCACTAAATATAGAAGCAAACTGCATTGTGTCTATGTTAATTCTCTCTCTCTCTCTCTCTCTCTCTCTCTCTCTCTC
>NC_068985.1:71541621-71542762 GCF_001194135.2 Octopus bimaculoides
ATATATATATATATATATATATATATATATATATATATATACATACACACACACACACACACACACACACACACACACACACACACACGTACACATAGGCATACACACAAAATGAGGAGAGCATTAGGCCCTTGGAGTTCTGGGAAGCACTGATCAAACAATTTGCTACATTCACTTTAGGAAACAAGCCAAATACCTTATCGTCCAATCTGGCAAAAAACACAGAAGCCAGATAGATTACATTTATACTAGAAAAAGGGAGAGAAGGGCTGTTATAACTACCAAAGCCTTTCCTGATAAAGAATGCACTATGTAACACAAATTTGTGGCAAGTGGCTTCAGAGTCATTGCTTGGAAGACACAGAAATTAATCAGAACATTGTAAAGGAAAATATGGAAACTAAAAGATCTCACAATTGGGAGTAGATTTAGAGCTTCTAAACTGACTGCACAGAGGAAGTCTTAGACACTTGTAGTATAGATGACAACTGAGAATTTCTATGAAATAAGCCGATTAAGGTTATGCATCAAACATGGAGCTGAAGCAAAGTCTCTCACAGAAACCTGTCTCTTTCAAGCTTAGGTTGCCAATTCAGTAATCTAAAGCCAGAAAGAGATTGGTTTCTGTTAGCAGTCCACGAAACTTTAAGTTACATGGAGCCTAATCAAACTGTTTTAAATAATGATAAAACATGTAACTCCTATGAAATGTATCATGTGCCCATTTCTTTTATTTCTCCACTGATTCCTATATATATATACATAGATATATATATATATATATTATAAGCTTAAAGCTTATAAGCAATCACCATGCATTGACTAAAGTAAATAGTCTATATGTTGGGATATATAAGCCATTGATGGAAAAAAGTAAGGTTTGCCGTATGCATGGGACTCAAACCGACACCTCTATGTATTCATGACAAGTGTGAATGTACCCCTAACATGGGTTCAATTCTCATGCATACAGCAAAACCTACAGGGGTATGTTAGTGTAAAAGTAGCACACATATAAGCTTAAAGCTTATAGATTATAAATTACTATTTACAGAATTGTATAATCAGCATTGCTTATCAAATCACAGAAAAGGCATATATTTATATATATATATATATATATATATATATATATATATAT
>NC_068985.1:71542899-71545508 GCF_001194135.2 Octopus bimaculoides
TATATATATATACTCTATACATCACTGCCAGTGCTGCTGGACTCACTCCTGTGCAGGTGGCATGTAAAAAAAAACACCATTTTGAGCGTGGCCGTTGTCAGTACCACCTGTCTGGCCCTTGTGCCGGTGGCACGTAAAAGCACCCACTACACTCTCGGAGTGGTTGGCATTAGGAAGGGCATCCAGCTGTAGAAACTCTGCCAAATCAGATTGGAGCCTGGTGCAGCCATCTGGTTTGCCAGTCCTCAGTCAAATCATCCAACCCATGCCAGCATGGAAAGCGGACGTTAAACGATGATGATGATGATCACCATGCTTGACCACTAAATCTACAAGCTTTTTTCATTCTCCCTCTGTTTATTTTCTCTTATTCTTTTCTGTTGAAGAGCATAGGCTCGAAACGTAAAACACCTTTTTCATTTTCCTGAGTATCAAACTGATACACCAGTTTGTTGTTCATACACCTGTCTTTATCTTTTGTTTTTCTACAAATTTCAACTATATACAATATATCTCTATTTACACAAATGGACGCCTCACCCAGTTTTCTTCTTCAAGGCACCCTCATTATCTGTCAGAACTTCAGCTTCTCCTTTGATTCTTCTACCTTTTCTCATTGTGTGGAATCATTTCACTTTATACACCATCTTTCATCCTTATACATTTTTTACTGATCACCTCCTCTGAGCCACCAAATAATCTCCCCTTTTCTTTCCACCCTCATGCAGCCCTCACTTCCTCCACATATGCTGCCTGCCTCTCTTCTTCACACACACACACACACACACACACTAGCAACCTACTGAACGATAAGTCATTTCTCTTTCATTTTCTCCCCCCACCTCACTTTCTCTCCAACTTTCTCTCTCTCCTACACCCTCTCCCATTCTCTTTCCCTTTCTTATTTTCTTACTCTTTCTCACTTTTAATCTCTATCTCACTCTTATGTCTCACTCTCTCACACTGTCTCACTCTTACTCTTTTTTTCACTCTCACTCTCTCTCCCTCTCACTTTCTGTTTATCTCTCTTTTTCTGTCTCTCTTTCTCACACAGTCATTCCCCCACTAATTACAATATCAACATTACTATTCCGCAGCTCTTCATCCCCATGCATCATTGGACACCTCCATCCCTTATCCACCATACACCCCTAAACACTTGTTCTTCATTCATTATATTCCCACCCACCCTGACATTCATTAGCCCACCCCCAGCCCTGCCTCCCACTTTACCCACACACTTTTGCGACCTCTACCCATCCACACTCCCTGATCCTCTGTATCCCTTACTACTATTCACCCGATACCATGAGGGTCCACCCAGACACATCATCACCAATATTTTTTTACTCTTGCCAGCACCAACCTGATCCACCCACCCACACACACACTCACCTTCTCTTCTGAAATATGAGTAACTTATATTACAGCTCAGTGTTTTTCAACCATTTTTTTCACCTATGAACTCCTTTGATCCCTATATTACTCACATGGACCCTCCTAGCCGTTCAATGTTTAAAAAATCATATAATATTTTTGTAATTAAATATAGGCGCAGGAGTGGCTGTGTGGTAAGTAGCTTGCTTACCAACCACATGGTTCCGGGTTCAGTCCCACTGCGTGACACCTTGGGCAAGTGTCTTCTACTATAGCCTCAGGCCGACCAAAGCCTTGTGAGTACATTTGGTAGACGGAAACTGAAAGAAGCCCGTCGTATATATGTATATGTATATATATATATATGTGTGTTTGTGTGTCTGTGTTTGTCCCCCCAACATCACTTGACAACCGATGTTGGTGTGTTTACATCCCCATAACTTAGTGGTTCGGCAAAAGAGACCGATATAATAAGTACTAGGCTTACAAAGAATAACTCCAGGGGTCGAATTGCTTGACTAAAGGCGGTGCTCCAGCATGGCCGCAGTCAAATGACTGAAACAAGTAAAAGAGTAATATTTTTGTAATCAAATATTAGTAGGAATTGTGCTAAAAAAAAAATGTGAAAATATTTTGTGCCTTGTGGAAGTAGGACCAATTTATTTCAACTAAATTTTAGCAACAACATCTTTTATGGAGCTCCAAGGGCCAAATGGATCCTGGTTCAGAACCATTGATGTAGCCCCTTTACAGCAAAAGCATCTGTTCTATTTTAGCCCTTTCACTAATACTTTAACCCATCATCTCCTTGCATAAAGTCATTTCTCTTGGGGTTCATCACCTTGTAAGCTGCATGGCAACCTCATTAGTGGTTGGTGGTATTAAAAAAAAAGTACTCAGTATACACTGTGAAATGATTGGCATTAGGAATGGCATCCAGCCATAGAAACCATGCCAAAGTAGACAATGGAGCACAATGCAGTCCTTGGACACATCAGATCCTGATAAACTATCCGACTCATGACAGCATTGAACAATGGAACGTGTACATTGAACAATAATGATCACAATGATGGTACATTTGTGTGGTGGGGTACTCTGTGTGTGTGTGAGCATTGCTCCCAAAAATATTTTATTCATGTGTGTGTGTGTGTGTATACATACACTCATGCGCACACTCATATATATATGTATGTATTTATTTATATATATATATATATATATATATATAT
>NC_068985.1:71546554-71548360 GCF_001194135.2 Octopus bimaculoides
CGTGTCACCCGCACGAAAACGGCCACGCTCGAAATGGTGTCTTTTATGTGCCACCCGCACAAGCCAGTCCAGGGGCACTGGCAACGATCTATGCATATATATATATATATGCATATTGTGTGTGCAGTTAGTTGTGCAGCTGGTACTGGTGAGTTTATTGCTCCACATAAATCATCATCATCCATTCTACTTTCTGTATAGTGTTGTGGTTAATGTACTTAGCAGTGTTACTGGTTATGGTTCACATTTGTAGGAGAAGTCGAAGAACAAACCTTTTCATCTCTGCTTGTATTACAGTTCCCCTTTTAATAATGCAACACCAAGTAAAATAACAATGTTTTCAACCTGCTAGAAACAGCAGTAAAATCTTCTTCAAATCACATGCTACCATCATGTAGGGTTAAACAACAATAACATGCAGATATCTACTTCTGTCAGATCTGAAGGTTGTGCCTCATGGCTCAGTGGTTAGAGCGTTGGGTTTGCAATCATGAGGTAGTTAGTTCACTTCTTGAACTGGGCTCTGTGTTGTTTTCTTGAGCAAGACACTTTATTTCACATTGCTCCAGTTCACTTAGCTGTAGAAATGAGTGTGACATCACTGGTGTGCCTTTCTCCTGGATAACATTGGTGATATGGAGAGGAGAGGCTGGTATGTATGGGTGACTGCTTGTCTTCCATAAACAGCTTTACCCAGAGTTGTGACTCAGAGAGAAACTTTCTAGGTGCAATCCCATGGTCATTCATGACCAAAGTGGGTTTTATCCTTTGGCTTCATGCAGAATATCATTGTGTCTATTTAATGATAACAACAGTAATAAACTCTATCCACAAACAACAAAAAATCAAAAAAACAAATCATACTAGAATCCAAAGGAACCAGTGATGGCTGTATCAGAAAAGTTATAAATTAATAAAATAAAATGTTATAAATGTAACTGTTTGTGTACCACAAGAAGACATGAATTTTAACAAATTAGATAACGTAATCCCCAGTCCAGTTCTGGTGAATAAATAACAGCAAATTCATTGCTTTATTCATAGTGTACTTAATCTGAGCTGAAATAGCACTGGGCACAAACAACATAAACATGGAAGATCATATTGGACTACATAGGCCTAGGTACAGTGTGCCCACAAAATGATGGGACAATCATGGTTGAAATGCAGCTGATCTTACTTCAGCTTGATGAAGGTTCATCTGGGATTAAATATCTACGCCATTAGGAAGGGCATCCAGCCATAAAAATTGTGTCAAAGCAGACAGTGAAGCCTGGTGCAGCCTTCCAGCTTACCAGCTCCTGTCAAGCTGTCCAACCCATGCCAGCATGGAAAACGGATGTTAGATGATGACGATCATATTGATGATGATAGTGATGATGGTGATGATGGTACTGACTTCCGCTTTATTTTCATACTATGATGTTTGGGTATATAATGCTTATATCTCTTTCACTATGCAAGACACAGTTGCATCAGAGTTGAGTATAATCTGATGTATGTATGTTAAACACAGTTTCCAGTCATCAATTTTAGTAGTTGGAGAAGAATCTGCCGAAGAGCAGAGTCTGTCAAGAAAACCAACTCAACCTAAACCTTAGATTTGGATATATATATAATCCTGTTCATTCCCATGTACACACCAACCCACAGACCCACATTTGTAGACATGCACACACACACATATGAATATGTGTGTATGTGTGTGTGTGTGTATATATATATATATATATATATATATACACACAGATATATATGTATATATACATATCTTTATATAAACATATATATATATATATATATATA
>NC_068985.1:71549313-71551758 GCF_001194135.2 Octopus bimaculoides
ATATATATATATATATATATATATATATATATATATATAAAGATATATATATATATATATTACCCATGCTACCATAGAAAGTGGCTGTTAAATGAACAATCTCACAGATGAACATGTATGTCACACATCTGTTATAAGATGTCTTTGCATGGTTCTGTGTCAGTAATTGTTCTACCATATGGAATGGAACTATATTGAGTGGAATGTGGAATTCCAACTAAGCATCACTAATTACCATGACAATGTTCAAGTTACTATATATAAAGTAGTGTATATAGGCCAACTACAAGTAACATATTAGGGTTGGTTCTAGACTTTAAAAATACATCTCTTTTCAGTTTTGGAAGGAAATACATATTGATGATTGATGGCATATTTAGGTACAAGGACCTAAATACTCTGTGTGTGTGTGTGTGTGTGTGTGTGTGTGTGTGTGTGTGTGTGTGTGTGTGTGTGTGTGTGTGTGTGTGTGTGTGTGTGTGTAAAGCAGCCATGCCAGTGCCACATAAGCAGCCATACTGGAGCAACATAAAGAGGACCTGTGCTAATGCCATGTCAAAAGCCCTTGTGTCAATGCCACTTAATAGAACATCTGTGTCAGGGCAAAACAAAGGGCACCCATGCTAGTGCTACATAAGAGCCACCCAGTACTCTCTGTAAAGTGGTTGGCATTAGGAAGGGCATCCAGACATAGGAATTAGGTCAATACAAATGACTGGAGCCTAGCACAGTCTTCTAGCTTGTTAGTGCCTGTCAAACTGTCCAACCCATGCCAGCATGGAAAACGGACATTAAATGATTATGATGATGATATAGCTAGCTAGATAGAGGGAAACCCACTCTCAGCACTTTGATCAACCTGAAGCTACAGTGAAAGACACTTGCCCAATGTACCACATAGTGGGACTGAACCCAGAACTATGTAGTTGGGAAGCACATACATGCATACACGCACACATATACACACACAGATATTACAGGAAAGTTAGATCAGTGAAGTGAGTGATAGACATATCTATGAATGTGTGCATATACACATACCCACACACATATATGTGCATTAAGTGTACATAGACACAAACTTACACATACAAACACAGTATTACTAAGAGTTGAGGATGATAGAGAAGCCTGACTCCTTATAAGTACTTGAGAAGATAATCTTGAACAAGTGTTAAAGGATATTAGATTTGCTGAGGGCCTCCAGCAGCAACAAAAGGAAATGTTTTGGCAGTGGTGAGCGAATGGGGGGGGGGTAATTGGAGGTGTCTGGAATGTGGAAAGAGTAAACCCTAGTAAAAAGACATAACTTTCTTTGCCACAAGGGCACTTATTCACAACATGACAACACAACACCAACAACAAGTATAATGCCATCTCGACATATAACCAGGCATAATAAAACAGTGGAATTAAATAGTTCATCTGTTGGTCTCTTAAGAAATCCAGTTGTTTGATTCGATCAACAGAAATATCTACTAATTAATGAGCCAGTGTATGAGTGAGTGTGTGTGTGTCAGCTCTTATGTGTTTAACTTCAGGCATCAGATGATTTAGTAGTGAGATGGTATTTCTTAGCTTACTTCCTATTATTATGTGTATGTGCATCCATATGTTTGTGTATCATTCTCATTCTCTTCTCATTTCTGCTTCTGTTTGTCTAACCATCCAAATGTGGCTGATGCCAGTGTCCCCTGACTAGCTCCCATGCCAGTGGCACGTAAAAAAACACTATCCAAATGTGATCGATGCCAGGGCTGCCAACTGGCTCCAGTGCCGGTGGCATGTAAAAAGCACCCACTACACTCTTGGAGTGGTTGGCATTAGGAAGGGCATCCAGCTGTAAAAACATTGCCAGATTGGAGCCTGGTGCAGCCGCTGGCTTTCCAGACCTCAGTCAAACTGTCCAACCCATGCCAGCATGGAAAACGGATATTAAACGATGATGATGATGATGATGAACACACACACATGCACACGCACACCCATGCATGCACGTCTATTGGTTTTACAGAATGGAAGTAAAAGGTACTCAGCACAGCAGTACAGTGTACTAATTTATTTTAGTCGATGCAGTAGCCCATTGCTCAAGAGCTAAATTTTTCAGACAGATAAATAAATGAGACTTTTTCTTGGAGATTGTCCTGCACGAGGAACAAACTACGCACCAAAAACAAAAAGAAAAAAAACTAGGATACTTACAAAATCACCTGAAATAAATTTTATAAACACACATATAAATATAAATATGTGTATATAATGTGTATATGTAATATAACGTGTACCTATGTGCATATATGTGTGTATGTGTGTGTATATATATATATATATATATATATATATATATGTAAGTATGTATGTATGTCTAAATATATATATATATATGTGTGTATTCATATATATATATATATGTTTGTGTATATCTATATGTATTTACGTGTGTAT
>NC_068985.1:71552195-71557444 GCF_001194135.2 Octopus bimaculoides
TAGCATGGAAAGCGGACGTTAAACGATGATGATGATGATGATGATATATATATATATATATATATATATGTATGTGTATATATATATATATATGCATGTATGTGTGTGCCGGCGGCACATAAAAAGCACCATTTGAGGGTGATCATTACCAGCGTCGCCTTACTGGCACTTGTACCGGTGGCACGTGAAAAAACATTCGAGCGAGGTCGTTGTCAGTGCCGCTGGACTGGCTCCTGTGCAGGTGGCATATAAAAGCAAAGTATTTAATCACTGTGACTGCACCACAGCTGAGCAGGCAGGTGGTGCTATAACTTTGTGTATGTGAATTAAACAACTGGGAAGAATGCACCTCAAATATACCACACAAAGTATATACTATATTCTATACTATATGTACTATAAGTTACCTCACGGAACATTTACATGGTTCAGGGAATAGTCATCTCATCAGCCACTGTTGAACTAAAGTTATTAATTTGTTTAGCACAGAATATATATACATATATAAATTATTGACATTATGTGTGATTGTTATAAGTTGAACAGGGACAGACGAAAAAATGAATCAACCATTAATTGAGTGACTGATTAATAAGCAATAATTTCTTTTGGCATAGGTGCAAGTCTTGAAACTTGAGGGACGTACATACTGAATATATCATCACCACTATTTGGCTGGTACTTTATTTTATCAATCATGGAGAGATGATAGGTAAAGTTGACCTTGGTAGGATTTGAAGTAGGAATGTAAAGAGCTTATCATCATCATCATCATCGTTTAACATGTATGGGTAGGACGGATGACAGGAGCTAGCCAGGTAGAAGACTACCCCAAGCTACGGTGTCTGTTTTGGCAGTGATTTTTATGACTGAATGCCCTTCCTAACACCAACCACTCAGCAGAGTGGTCCGAGTGCTTTTTATGTGGTGCCAGCACATGCGGGGTCAGTTTTGGCATGATTTTTATGCTAATGAGAAATAACCCCTCAAAAAGGTAGTAAAGAATACCTACAGTGTGCTCTACTTGGAGAATATAAGTCGGAATGCTTATATTCTAGGAGTTATATAATAGATATATGATGGATAAATGCACATTAATCTGGCAGTACAATTTTAGTTCATCTAAGTGCAGTATCTAATCATTGGGAATACGCAATGACTGAACAGGCTTTTGGGGATATAACTATGAAGTAAACAAAGAGAGAAAATAAATCTAACATATACAATATAAAGTAAAAGAAAATATGGAATTCTTTTAAAAGCAAATGAAGCAGTGGTGATCAGAATAATGATGTGTACATTTATATTTCATACGCTCCATTTCAGTCATTCATAGCCTGGTCGGAACTCCTGTTCTTATATGTAAACAACAAAAAATATATTTGCTGATATGTGTTGTAGCTTTGTCAAATAGTAATTAATTTATTAAGAGCACATGAAACAGCAGCAATCAAAATAACGACTTGTATGCTTCATGCACCTTTTAGAAGATGACTTAATAGACTTAGATATAACCAGAGTGATAAAATAATATAAAACAAAATATAATGCAAATGGAATAACTAAAGATCAGTTAAGAAATATACTCTTATTACTCTCAGTCTTTTGGCTACAGCCATACTAAGGCTTTAGTCAATCATGTCACCCCCACCCATACATATTTGTCAGGTAAATATTTTATCAATCTACAGTTATCAAATCAATAATTTGCATTCTTTGACACAAAACTTAGTTACATAAAAACAAGCAAAGCCTGTGACACACACACACACACACACACACACACACGATGATGAGGATATGTGACCAGTTTCCATGTTGTTTTCTTCAATTAAATTTCAGTCACAATATATAGGTCATCCTATATTATAACGGAAGACACCAAAGTGCTCCACAGTGAGATAAAACTCAGAATCATGTGGTTGTGAAGTGAACTTTTTAGTCATACAACTGTGTCTTTCTTTGCTCATAGCAAAATATAACATGATAATAATCATCCTCATCATTTAGCATCCGGTGTCCATGCTGGCATGGGTTGCATGGTTTGACCAGGGCTAGCAAGCTGGAAAGCTGTACCAGACTCTAGTCTGGTTTGGCATGGTTTCTATGGCTGGATGCCCTTCCTAACACCAACCACTCTGAAAGGGTAATGGGTGCCACGACTACAAATTCACTTGGTTTGATGTGTCTTCTTCTCAAGCATTGCATCATGCCAAAGGTCTGTCATTTGTCATTGCTTCCTTCAGGCCCAACACTCAAAAGGTGCTTTTTACGTGCCACTGGCATTATCCACCTTGCATCCATGAGGCCCAATGCTCAAAAGATGCTTTTTACATTCAACCAGCATAAGTGACAGTTACGTGACACCAGCATAATAATAATAATAATAATAATAATAATAATAATAATAATAATAATAATAATAATAATAACAATAATGATAATAATAATAATGATAATAATGGTTTCAAATTTTGGCACAAGGCCAGCAACTTTGGGGTAGGGGTAACTTGATTATATAGACCCCAGTGCTCAAATGGTACTTAGTTTATCAACCCCCAAAAAGGATGAAAGACAAAGTTGACCTCAGCAGAATCAGAACTTATGTAAAGACGGGCTAAATGCTACTAAGCATTTTGCCCAGGTGCTAACAACAGTAATAATAACACGTATATATATATATATATAATGTATATACGTGAGTATATAGCTACATCTATATAGATATATCTGTGTGTATATATATATATATATATATATATATATATATATATATATATATATATATATATATATATATATATATATATATATATATATATACTTTATCATTATTATTAAAGCTGCAAAAATATCACAATAAGCTGCTACTCAGAGTTTCATGTTCCTGTGAAGAGTCTAAAACATATTACTCTACCTCCAGTATCCGAGTACTATTTTTCCCCACATTGTTTCACATTTATGTGCTTATTTTGGTATACATACATACATACATACATACAAACATGCTGAGACTCCCTTCGATCATGACTGACCATGGGATTGCACCTAGAAAGTTACCCTCTGAGGCACAAGTCCGGGCAAGGTTGTTTATGCAAGACCAGCAGTCGCCTATTGATACCGGTCTCCCCTCTCCACACCATTAGTGTTGTCCAAGGGAAAGGCAAAGGGCGATACAGCTTGGCACCTGTGACGTCACAACTCATAGTCTGCAGCTGAGTGAACTGGAGCAATGTGAAATAAAGTGTCTTGCTTCAAGAACACAACACGCAGCCTGGTCCGGGATTCGAACTCACAACCTCGCGATCATAAGCTCGACACTCTAACCACTGAGTCATGCGCCTTCACTATACATACATATATACATACATATATATATATATATATATATATATATATATATATATATATGTATGTATGTATGTTTGTATATGTATATATATATATATATATATATATATGTATGTATGTATGTATGTATGTATATATATATGTGTATGTATGTATGTATGTATATATATATATGTGTATGTATGTGTATATATATATATATATATATATATATGCTAGCTGACCTCATAGATATTCCACACAGTTTAATTAGAGACAACCAGAAAATACTAGAGATCAATAGACCACTTTAAATGTTTTATTTATAAGTTATGTACACACAAATAATATATATAGTACCTAATTACATTCAGGCAACATAACAAAATAAATCAAGTTTATTGAACATTTGACTGAAATTATCAAAATGGAATATTTTACTCATAACTTAAGGACAAACAATATTTTTCATTAAAATAACACTTTTAGTTTCCACATATGTGAAATCTAATGGCACATGCACTTATGCACTTACCCTAATTTCACACACACACACACAGCTAATTGTTATGTGCATGTTTGTGAATGTGTGCATCAACAGCATTTGTATGCGTGTGAATATATGTGTGTTAATAGCTGTAGCAGTCATAAGAACCACACCCTCCCTCTTCCTTCATTGCACACACACACTTTTACCATTCTCTTTCCACTGTGTGACAGATTTTTTACACCGCAGGAATTTACCGTTAGCACTTTCATATAATAGATACATGTGTGTGTGTGTGTGTGTGTATATGTGTGTTTTTGGTGTGTTATTTTCTTGGACATAATTATGGTTCTCACTCACACACATATACATAAATATATTCAATGTGATGTTTCCATCTTCAACAGATTGAAAAAGGAAGTTATATGAAATATAAGTGCTTATATAACCCTGTCCCCCATAAAAGGAAAACAATGTTATTTCATAAACAAAGCCAAAATTTTTATACTTTGACAACCATCATTATAGGTCAAAACCTTACAACACAGTGCTCTACATATTCCAGGTTATATATTTAAAGTATAGAATTGGAGTGATATTATAACTACTCTCAGTTCTTTGGAATAATATTCTGAAGATTCAAGAGAAGAAACTGCATTAAAATAAGTGATTTTGATCTTTGTCAGTTTTATTCATTATTTCTTTTATCATCCTACTGTTAGTATTGAGTGTGCTGTAACCATTGTTTTGTTTGTGCATTATATATATATATATATATATATATATATATATATATATATATATATGTATTATGTGTGTGTGTGTTTGTTGTGTGCATGCATATCAGAATCTTAGAAGGAACATTAAAGTTTTTTTTAAATATACAAAAGATCCAGTAGGAGGCGGGGATTTTGCTCTGATGTATTTTAATTTTTTTTTTTTAGCAACAGTGAAGGGGGGCTCTGGTATTGGTGGTGCTTTTGGCAGTAGTGTTGGATGTGGTGAAGTCTGTGGTAGTGGTAGTGGTAGTGGTAGTGGTGGAGGTTTTTAGCATTGCTGCTGCTACTAGTGGTGGTGGTGGTGGTGGTGGTGGTGATGGTGGCGTGGGGTATTTAAATCAAAGTTAAAATGGAATGATAAAGTCTGACAAACATCAAGGAATGTTGATTCCTACACAGTAAAACATGTGATGGAATCTATTGGGAGTGGGGGCTGTGTCAGTATCATAGAGGTTTAGGGCTGTAAGAGCTTAAAAATGAAGAAACGTAAGCATGCATACACATGTGAGTACATGTGCATCATATCCATTCAAAATGTATCTCTATGCATGTATATATACATATATATAGTCACACACATACATATAAGCATACATCATAACAGATATATGCATACATACATACATATATATAGTCACACACATACATATAAG
>NC_068985.1:71557722-71560871 GCF_001194135.2 Octopus bimaculoides
GAAACAAAATAATAAGAAAACAAAGAATTTCTTTGGTTTTGATTTTGTAATTGCTGTTGTTGATGGTAGAGGTGGTGGTGGTGGTGGTGGTGGTGGCGGTGATGGTGGTGGTGTGTAGCACTTGACAATAAAGGTGCTGGTGACGGTGGTTCTTGACGTGATTGCTGTCCGCTATCATAGTAATTTGTCTGGAAGATGACAATTGTCGTTGTTCTTGTTCAGCCTTGAGTCCACTCTAATTGAGTAGGCCTGTGATCAAAGACATTTCAGTCATGACTACCCCATCTTATGAGGAGAGAAGCCAGGGCACAACATCCAACATGTCTTATTCTACTACAGTAGTGTGCGATTTGAGGGAGATTTGATTGTTATTTCTAGCAATTTAAGTGACCATGTAGAAGCTTCCCTGTTGGCTCATTGTGATAGAGACAATTGTGTTTGTAATATAGTTAACATTATTATTATTATTTATTCAGGCCCAGCTCAGCACTTATCAAGCAGACCTACATTTAAAAGCATTAAACTACAACCATCCTTTCTTTTATATGCAGTGTATAGAACTATAAAAACGGATATAATGAAAGCACATGGCTCAGTGGTTAGAGTGTTGGGCTCACAATCATGAAGTAGTGAATTCAATTCTCAGACCAGGCTGTGTGTTATGTTCTTGAGCAAGACACTTTATTTCATGTTGCTCCAGTTCAGTCAGCTGTAAAAATTAGTTGTAACTCACTGGTGCCAAGCTATATCGGTCTTTGCCTTTCCCTTGGATAACACTGGTATGCATGGTCTTCTATAAACAATTTTGCCCAGACTTGTGCTTCGGAGGAGAACTTTCTAGGTGCAATTGCATGGTCTTTCATGACAGAAGGGAGCCCTTTTATAGAACTATAAAACCTGTTATTTCAAACTATCTCAGGCTGTATTGCATGATTTGAGCTAATTTGGTTGCTATTTCTAACAAGTAGAGTGACCATTTAGAGGCTCCTTTAGTAGTACTTGTTTCAGTGTGTGCATGTGTGTGTGTGTGTGTGTGTGTGTATGTGTGTGTGTGTGTGTGTGCATGTGCATGTGCGTGCGTGTGCACACACACAATATGACAATGCCAGAGTTGACAGAAAGCTATGCTATGAGAGCAAAAACAGTAACAATGAAAGTGAAACAAATATAATATTCAGCTTCAGAAAAAGACGTCTCTTTCAAAAACAGAAAATGTGTATGGGTAAAATGATGGGAGTGTGGGCAAAATTGGTAACTGGGGCAAAATAAGTAATTTCTGATTCTTTTTATTTTTTTAAAATTTTATATTTACCTGTTTGAAATCATTACATTGCAAATACTGCATCACCATCATTTTTGTATAAATTAAATACCAGTTGCATACTAGGGATCAATCTAATCGACTGACCCCCACCCCCCACCCCAAAATTTTAGGCCTTGTGCCTAGAATAGAAAAGAATATCTTAGCTGAAACTCTCTGGAAACAACTGAAGTATTCCTGCCTATGTTAGGCAGACAACAGCTTTTACAGAGGAAATATTCAATAATTATAACACAATTGTTTAAATACATCGCTAACAATCACAAAAATAATTAGATTAATCTCTAATAATTAGTACATCAGTTTCATCAGTTGAATAATAGCATCAATATTTCTAAATCTTCAGCACAAACACTTATTTGAAAGGACAACTTGCACCTAAAATGTCACTTCTTACATGTTAACCTTAAGCTATTTATACTGATGCTAAGCAAGTGTTTTCCAGCCTATTTTCCCAGACCCCACAATAACTTTCCAGAAAAATGTATGCCCCACCGGTGGTTGGAAGAAAAAAAACAACTTTATTTTTAATATTCTATCACAATTATCTAGTACAAAAGAGTTTACTGGTAACTTTTTTGATTAAGTACTGAGTACAAGAAAGAAGTGTTATACTGTCGCAAATGGTCTTCATACAGTATACTTGGGTGGAGGTATTGGTTTGGCTAGGCTGGGTATACGTGCAATATGTTTGCTGTGAAAAAGAAGTTTTTCACAATTTCATGTCCAACAAAAACAAGAAAAGAAAAGATTTTGGCTCTCACACCCCACCACAATTTTCTCAGTCCCTACCTGTGGGGTGTATGCCCCACCTGTGGGGTGTATGCTCCACAGTGGAAATCACTGGGTTAAGCCATTAACTTTTGCTCTTCAGTCTAAACTGGATAAACATTCTCCTAGAGAAATTAAGCACCTTGGTTTTGTATCACGGTTTACTGCCGATATTCATTATAACAAGGGGCTCTAATACTTGAAGAATTGATGCCTTATCTTGAGTCCATGTTGATTTTCTGCACTCTAGTGATTCCACTGAGTTGTAAAAAGAAAAAAAATTGCTATGGATGAAGAATCAGATGAAGAATTTCTGCAACTAAAGAACTGTATGTCATCTTAAAAGTTCTCTTCTTCCTCTTCTGGCTTCCTTGAAGCATATTTGGTGTGATATTTCTACCGGCTATGAACGACCTTTTATACCTGATAAGGAGACATTCAGTTCTCTTCTTTTCTACTCTTCATCATTTATCTCACTCTATTGACAAAATAACAATGGTTTACATTACTGCAAATACATCTAATGAATGAACATCTTCACACACAAAAAAACTCTGTGAGATAGGGTAATTCATGTATTTATAATTATGTGTTCATTTCTTTCTTGCGTATTGATGGTAGTGCTTCTGGGTGTAGCAGTGTCTGTGATGATGGTGTTTGTAGTGGTAGTGCTGATGCTGGTGGTATTTAAACTAAAGATAAAATGGAATGATAAAGTCTGACAAATATGGAGTAACGGTGATCCCATCTCCATGTTAAAACATGTAATGGAATCCACTGAGAGTGAGAGCTGTGTTCAGGGCTGCTATCATCGTAAAACCAAACAAAAACAGGATTAGACATACTCATACACTCATGAGACCTATGTTTGCCAGAGTTCAAAATGTGAATAAATGCTACACATACACACACATACTTATGTATATGTTTGTGGACATATGTGTGTATAAGTGCATATTTATTTGTAAATACATATGCATACGTGTGTCACATACCTATGTATGTATATGGTTAGGTATGTGCACTTAAACTCTTAGGCCTTGAAACATTGTTATAG
>NC_068985.1:71561199-71562191 GCF_001194135.2 Octopus bimaculoides
TATATATATATATATATTATATATATAATCTTTTTATTGTATGTATACTTGTGTTTGTCAAAAAGCAATTTTGATTTGGTGGTGATGTTTTTTTCTGTCAATGGAAATGGAAATGAAACCAAGCAAAATAACTGATAAACAAAGAATTTCCTTTGTTGTCGTCTTGGTTACTTGTGTCTTGTTTGTGTCATACAGTACTTGGTTGAGCTGGCACTTATGGTTCTGATTGATATGGTGTCTGTGATGGCAGTAATTTGTATGAAAGATTACATTCTTGTAGTTGCAATCATTTAACTTCATGTCTGCTGAAAATGAACTGACCTTTGGTCAAAAGCTTTATAATTGTGACCATTTCATCTTTTTGTTATGCATAGAGAACCCAAGATTTCATTATCGAATGTCTTTTTTTAAGATAGTAAGATGTAAATTGAGAGTGATTCGGTTGCTATTTCCAGCACTTTGACCTCCTTTCTTGGCATATTTCGGTGGTGATGTTGTTGGTGCTGAAGGGTATTGTTGATTAGTGTTTGTGACTGTTTTTTTATCCCTCATTTAGCTTCAAGTCAGTAATAATCAAGCAGATCTATAATTAATGGAGCTTCTATCATGACCATCCCGTCTTTTATTCAAACAATGCATCTAAGGCATTTTATGCAATGTGCCTTACATTATTTTAAAGACAGCAGAGAAAATAACTAAAAGAGGCCAGTGGCATGAATTTGAATTGCAAAGTCAATGAGGAGTGTTCTGAATGCTGTTCATGCTAAATTCTTAATTTATAAAAATTTCCCATGTGGGCCAAAAAAGGAAAACAAAACCTAGCAATAATAATTCTTAGGAACTTTGAATGAGAAGGAGTGATAATTGCATGAAACTAGATATTCATGGGTGAATTAATAGGCTTTAAAGATAAAGGACCGTCGGCCTTCTCTTTCTCTCTCTCTCTCTCTCTCTCTATATATATATATATATATATATATATATATATATAT
>NC_068985.1:71562680-71564792 GCF_001194135.2 Octopus bimaculoides
AAGAAGAAGAAGAAGAAGAAGAAGAAGAAGAAGAAGAAGAAGAAGAAGAAGAAGAAGAATTTATACTATTGGTTCAAGGCACAAAGCCTGAAATTAGTGGGAGGGATCTACTCAATTTCATCAATACAACTGCTGAACTGATATTCATTTTATTGACCCCTGAAAGGATGAAAGGCAAAGTCAACCCCAGTGGAGTTTGAACTCAGAATGTAATGAGCCAGAAGAAATGCCACCAAGCATTTTGATTGATGTGCTAATGATTCTGCAAGCTCACTGCCATAATAATAATAATAATAATAATAATAATATCAGTAATGTACTATATTCATTGATCCCAAAATTAACCTCAACAGGGGTTGAACTCAAAGTACCGAGAGTCAGAAGGAAACTGACTTTACCAACTCTCTTTATACATAGGCAAACAAATAAGCAGAGTAAAATGGCTGAATAGGACAAGGAAAACACTAACGTGTGTGGGTTGGTGGGTTATTTATGTATATATATATGTTTGTGTATGTGTGTGTATATATATAATAAATGAGTATATGCATATATACGTACATGTATGTACATGCCTACATCTACATGTATATATAGATGCATATCTGGGTACAGGACGCTGCAAAAAAACGTGGACAAAATGATAAACGGAGTACAGAAAACACACAGGCCACATAGAGAACATTTCCTTCATCAGCTGCCACCATTCTAAAACTAAGTGTTTCGAAGAGTTAGGGCACATGGCTCAGTGGTTAGAGCATCAAACTTACAATCATCAATTTGTGTGTTCAATTATTGGACTGAGCTGTATGTTGTGTTCTTGAGCAAAACACTTTATTTCACATTGCTCCAGTTCATTCAGCCGTAGAAATGAGTTGTGATGTCACTGGTGCCAAGCTATATTATTTTTTGCCTTTTCCTTGGACAACATCAGTGATGTAGAGAAGGGATATTGGTATGCATGGATGACTGCTGGGCTTCCACGAATTGCATTGCCTGGAATTATGCCTCAGAGGGAAACTTTCTAGGTGTAATCCCATTGTTATTTGTGACCAAAGGATGTGTTACCCTTATGTATATGTATATCCTTTCAACTATGGTAGACTAGTGTTTGACTGCTTTTCTTAGTATGTTTGTAGATTTAAAGAAAAACCTACATGGGAGAACATATTTGTTTATGAAATCATATGACAAAAACGAAACAAATTTTTGAGAATATGCAAAAAGAAAAAAAGAAGAAAAAATTTCATATGACAATTAAGATCTTAGAACCCAAGAAAAATAGTGTAACAGAAAATTGTTGATAGAGAAAGAAACAGGACGAGTAATGGGGATATTGAAAGGACAGCTAGGGTCTTTTGACTATTGAAAAGCAGAAAAGATAAATAGACAGTGTGCGTATCAGTAATGTGGAATGAAAAGGAAATAGATGTAGATAGAAGTCCTTCAACAAAAGAGACAAAAAAGATGCTAGGAATGAGGTGAGTAAAAGGATGGATAAGAGAGGGAGAGAGGGAGAGAGGGTACATGCAGAAAGGAGGATTGTAGGAGGTGAGCAAAAGGCATTGTGGGATGGAAGAAACAACTAACAAAAACAGCAAAGAGAGAGAGAAACAATGAACAAGTAGTGAGGAAGGAAATGAAAGAGAAAGATATTGATGTGTGTGTTTGTGCAAGCATGCATATGCATTTGTTCATTTGTGTATATGTGTGCATAAAGGTATGTATATGTGAATTAGCAGAATCCTTGACAGCAACAACAAACAACATGATGGAAGTGGAACAAAGAATATAAAATACTGAACATGAGAAATAGAAAATGTTTTTGTTTTTGTTTTTTACCTCAAGCGATGAGTGTGTGTATGTATGTTTATTTATGTGCATGTGAATGTGATACTCAGAAAGGAGAGGAGAGAGAGAGAGATGGGGGGGGGGGAAGCAAATAAGGAAGAAAATTTGTGACTGAGATGTAGGCAGTGGTAGAATTCATGTATGTGTTATTAGTGTATGTTTTTGTGTACATGTGTTTGTGATATACCCGTGTGTCTGCATGTCTAAATATGTGTAAATGTCTTTCTTTGTGTGTGTGTGAGTGTGTGTGTGTGTGTGTGT
>NC_068985.1:71564823-71567776 GCF_001194135.2 Octopus bimaculoides
TGTGTGCACGTATTTCTGTATATATCTTTGTATGTACATCTCAACGTCTAAATTGGTCTGTTTTTTTTTTTCTGTGTGTGTGTGTGTGTGTGTATCTGTGTATGTTTTAGAATGTAAAGAGAATCTAGGAGAATTTAATAGAAAATACCAAACACTGCAGCTTTAACAGTGGAATTTAGAAGATTGCAGTAGAAGCACTACTGGAAATATACAGATGTTATCAACACTGGCTGATATCCAGAATATTTCACTGACTGTTTCACATTTGATGCATGTGTATGAGCCTGCACGTTTCAAGGAAGATATATACATATATATAAACACACACATACACATTTATATCATATATATTCTTTTATTTGTTTCATTCATTTTGATTGTGGCCATGCTGGAGCACTGCCTATAAGGGTTTTAGTTGAACAAATCAACCTGAGTACTTATTTTCTCTTATTCTGTCAGTCTCTTATACTGAACTGCTAAGTTATGGGACATAAACACACCAACACCAGTTCTCAAGTGGTGATGGGACAAACACAAGCACACACACACACACACACACACACACACACACACACATATACTTATACATACAATGAGTTTCTTTTGGTTTCCTTCTACCAAACCTGCTCACAAGGCTTTGGTTGGCCCAAGGCTATATATAGTACATGGCACTTGCCCAAGGTGCCACACAGTGGAACCGAACCCTGGACCATGTGGTTGGGAAGCAAGCTTCTTACTACACAGCTACACCTGCACCAATATATATGTATATATATATGATCTACAGGAAAACTTCACTATTTTGGACCCACTCCCAGAGAATTGTCGATACACTAAATTCATGCTGCAAGTTACTGCATGATTAATTCAAAACAATGTGAATAAATAAGCATTATATTTGATAGAGTGATCTGAATGGTACAAGGTTAATTGCTGTTTAGAACCTTGGATACTAAGAGTAAATTCTACAAACAGGAGTTAATGCTTGATGTCCAACCAACTTGATGAAACAGAGTAATTTTTCCAGGTGACAAAGTAGAAATTGCTGAACACGGCAGAAGCCAAATCCATCACTACTAATTCAAAGAAGCAGGCACCTACAGGCCAAATTATAGCTCTAGATAAAAATAACATCTATACTTTCAGAAAATCCTCCTCCACTGCTAATTAGGTCACCTAGGTAGCAGAGACTATCTACTATCTCTAAGGACCCTTTTGGGCATTCGAGAAAATCTATTTTCCATGTAATCTTGGTATCTATTCCTCCTATGCATGTCACATACAAAGTCTATTTTCTTTGTTAATTTTTAAGTGATTCCACTGAACTTCTTATATGTTCACAGTTTGCAGTAGGTACACTGTATGGGATTTCTACCTGATGATGATGATGATGACAATGTTCATAATGAACAGGGTTATTTACTCAAAGGTATTAGGGTCTGGTCTGTATTATATGTACATTTATTTACATGTACATGTGTATGTATTTATATGAACGTGTATACATATTTATAGTTACATGTTTATATATTTATAACCTGGTGCAAGATTCTGGCAATGCCAGTTTCAGTCAAGTCATCCAACCCATGCCAGCAAGGAAAATGGACATTAAATTTTGATGATGATGATGATTATGATGGTGGTGTATATTTCTGTTTGTATATGTGTGTGTGTGTGTGTGTGTGTGCATATTTGTATATGAATATGTATATACATGTATATGTAAATATGTGAGTAAATACACACACCAATACACACACACACACACACACACACAATCACACACATACATACATACATACATAGAGAGAGGGAAAGAAAGAGAGAGCTGCATTTACAATTATCCATATATCATTTTTCAGAATACGTCAAGAAATACATTCTGAGGCAAGAATTTATCAGAATGCTCAATTTACTAATGTTAAGAGTTTTACATCATGTGCACAAACCAAATCAAAAATACAATTTGACTCTTAAACAAATCCCAAAATATATCACCATAGTGCATTTTATGATGTATTTTGTAAGATGATATATTGACAGCTCTAAAAACAGTGGTGGCAATGCTTGTTGATGCATTTTGTGCTCTAGTACTGGGCTTAAATGGAAAACACATGAAAAGTTATGAAATTTCACTGAATTTTGATACCTTGCAAATTTATTGCCATGAAATTTACATGTAAATATATAAATACATATACATATATATGCACACACACACACACACACACACACACACACACACACACATATATATATATATGCACACACACATACATATATGTGTATAAGCCTACATCTGATGATGGATTAACTTACTGAAACTTTGAAGTCACTGTCAACAACATTCTTGTTTAATAATAATAAATTTGTACTCAACAAAAGTATAGAGTTGCCCACCAGGTTAATGTCAAATTATTTCTACTATAACAACATAAAAAAACAAACATTATCATATATACATATATACACACCAAGCAAAATGCATAGCAGCATTTCATATATATACCTGTTTCTGTCTCTCCGTCACACTCTTATCTTTCATCATCTGACACAAGATCACCTCCACCAATGCCCCCTCTCCTCTCAATGGATCTTTGTCTTGCGGGTTACTTGGTGACCCTGCCAGTGCTGGTGGCATGTAAAAAGCATCCAGTCCACACTGTAAATTGGTTGGCGTTTGGAAGGGCACCCAGCTGTAAAAACCATGCCAAAGCTGACCTTGCCGCTGTCCTATGCCATGTAAAAAGCACTCAGTCCATTCTGCAAGGTGGTTAGGGTTAGGAAGGGCATCCAGCCGTAAAAACCATGCCAAAAACAGACACAGAAACTTGATGCAGTCTTCTGCCTGACCAGGTCATCTCAAGCCATCCAACCCATGCCAGCATGGATGATGGACGTTAAACTATGATAACAATACATACATATATATATATACGTGTATGTATATATA
>NC_068985.1:71567798-71569938 GCF_001194135.2 Octopus bimaculoides
TATATATATATATATATATTAATTTGTTTATGGGAAACATTTTGAATATAGATGTGTGTGTGTGTGTGTGTGTGCTTCATAATTGTCTTTCTCATGTACTAAATGCAGCACATCAGCAAATAGACTTGTATTTGCATATAAGTCACTGAGCAGCAACTCACTTCATTTCAAGATGATCCAAGAACATAATATTGATAAGCCACAATTATGGCAAAATATCAGTAGCTACCATTCTCGACGATACCAAGATGAGCTGTCCCACCTGGTCTGTGGCATTCTGATGTTCAAAATGTCACAGACCAAATAAGACAAGCTCCCCCAACATTGCATTGGGAGCTTTTCTTGGACCCTATCTCACAGCAAATTTGGTGTATAAACCAAACACATACACTATGTATGAGTGACCAATAATGTGTATATATATATATATATATATATATATATATATATATATATATATATATATATATTATCTTTTACTTATCACATGGTGGGACTGAACCCAGAACCATATTGTTGAGAAGCAACTTTTTACCACATAGCTACATATACATATATATATATATATATATATATATATATAATTGGCCTGTAGGTGCCTGCGTCTTTGAATTAGTAGTAACTCTTCAACCCTCATAATGTCAAGGTAAGCTACTCCTGCTTAGACAACATTTCATCTAACATTGCACGCATCAACATGTAAAAACGCTCCCATACAACCCCCAACCTGCAACTGTCAAAACCCTACCACCTTCCCCTTAGGAGGATCCTACCTCTCAAGTGCTATAGTGTATAGAGCCACCCTTACACCATCCAATGGCATTACTAGGCACTATACGGGCATGACAGCCAATGACTTCAAGGGAAGATATCCCAGCATTTGCATTCATTTAGATCCAGGAACAGAGAGAACTCCACTTTCCTGTTACGCTTTCTCTGGAGACTTAGTGACCCTCCAAGATGAAACACCTAGCATCAAGTGGACTATTATCGACAAGGCACCACCATATTCACCCAGAGCCCTTAATTGCCACCTGTGCCTCCCCAAAAAACTGCATATCGTCTACCAACCCACAGTATCCATCAATAAAAAATGAGGTATTGTATTGCTGTCACCAGAGGTACACCCTTCTGGTAAATTTCAAGCCACTGGCTGCCAACAACCTGTCTATACTACCTTAGTACCAGCCACCTTTTAGCACCACCTGTTCCAAGTTCACTGTCACAAATTAACCCCCATGAACAGTACTGCAAATCCCTAATCCTCAACACTTCTCCATGCCTGTCTATCTGCATGCTCTCGCCCCTTGTACATCACCTCTTGTACATCACCCCTTGTACATCACCCCTTGTACATCACCCCTTGTACATCACCCTTTGTATATCACCCCTTGTGCATGACCACATGAGTATATGTGTGTGCATGTGTATGACTGCACATATGCATCTGCTAATTGTATGCATGCACACATGTTTGTGTGTGCATGTGAGTGTGTGTGTGCATGTGTGTGTGTATATGTGTGCATGCATGTATGTACGTGTGTTCCTTCATGTGTGTGTGTGCAGATGTGTGAATGTACATCTAAGCACACATAAACATTCGTATAAGTATGGATGCATACACACAGATATATGGGCACATACATGTACATATATACACATATAACCTCACATCTACCACCTCTTCCCCCCAACCATACAACCAATTTCTTTTTCACCAAGCGGTTGATTTCCTGTTCACCATGCGGTATTTTCAAACTAATTGTTGTTACTGAAATACCAACATCAAACAGCCATACTGCATGACCTTTCTCGACCAATTGCAGCCTAATGTCCAGTAGTAAACATTGATTCTCTTCAATCAAACTCTCATTCAGATTCCAATGGCTGAAGACTAGCCACATGCTTGAAACTCAGAGTACCAAGGAGTCTGAATCAAACTGTTTTGATCTATACATATAGTACCCAATAAATGTGTTGAGCACCCTTCTTTCATTTGTCTACTCACTCTTATGTATGTGTATATATATTCCCAAGCATTATACTAATACATCTGTTTGTTGTCTACACCACCTGCCTTCATCTTTTGTTTGTTTGTTGAATTCCCCCCCTATATATATATATATATATATATATATAT
>NC_068985.1:71569987-71578496 GCF_001194135.2 Octopus bimaculoides
ACACACACACACACACACACACACACACACACACACACACATATATATTATTTTATTCTTTTACTTGTTTCAGTTATTTGACTGTGGCCATCCTGGAGCACCACCATAAAGTTTTTTTTTTCTAGTCAAAGAAATTGATTCCAGGACTTATTCTTTCAAAGCGTAGTACTTATTTTATCGGTCTCTTTTGCCAAGCTGTTAAGTTACAGGGTTGTAGACATGCCAATATCAGTTGTCAAGCATTGGAAATGGAGAAGCACAGACAGAAAGACACACACACACACACACACATAAATATACAAATATATATATATATGTGTGTGTGTGTGTGTGTGTGTGTGTGTACACAACGAGCTTCTTCCAATTTCCTCCTACCAAATCCATTCACAAAGATTTGATTGTGCCAAGGGTGCCACACAATGGGACTGAACCTGGAACCATGGGGTTGGGTAGCAAGCTTCTTTTTGTACAGTGACATATATATATATATATATATATATATATATATTATATTTTGAAAACTTACTTTATCAGGTAAATGTTGGTGACATTTTTGGTCGCTAACACTTGCCAGATAATTAAAGTAAAGGCTTTCAAATGTTCAATGCTGGCAATCATACTCTCAATGACAAATTGCAGCGTCATCACTGTTCTGTTCAAATAATGTCAAATTGCGAAATAGGAATATTCCTGCACATATATGTGCTCATGCAAATGCAAGCACATACATGCACACACACTCATAGACACATACACACACAGACACACACACACAAGCATATATACATACATGATGGTTTTCTGTAGTTTCTGTCTACCAAATTCATTCAAAAAGCATGTTTTAGACTTAGGTTTTAGTACAAGTCTCTTACCCAAGCATTGGAACCTAACTCGAAACAAGTTTGTGAAGCAAACACTTTAACCACACAGCCATTCTTGCACCTATTATGTGAATTCATAAGTACATACATACATGATGCATGTGTGTATATACTGATATATATATATATGTGCATGTATATATATATATACATACATATATATATATATATATGTGGTAATGCAAACAGGAAAAATAGAACTCAAAATATGAGTGTACGTATATTTTATTAATATTTAGCTGAAGCAACAGATACATGCACATATATATAAATGCAAATGTGTGTGTGTGTGCACATGTATATATGTAAATGCTTATGTGTATATATATGTGTGTATATATATATATATGTGTATATATATATATGTGTGTATATATATATATATATATATATATATATATATATATATATAGTATATATATATCTCTTTCAACAACCAAAATTGATATAAACAAACTTTGACAACTTGACAGCTTCTCTTTTGTTTGCAAAAGATAACCTTCCCCCCACTCTGGCCCTTCTCTATGTCCCAGAAACACACACACACACACACACACACACACACATACACACATACCCTTTGCACCACCTCTCACCCCCTCTCACATTTACTTCTCATCACTCATAACACTATCAAATTTTCCCAACTACTCAGCTACCCTCCTCCACTAGCCCTTTCCCTACTCCACACCATGAATTTCTCATACATTTGTATATGGGTATGTAAATATGCTCGTGTGTGTGTGTGTGTGTGTGTGTGTGTGTGTGTGTATGCACACATAGATGTATACTCTCCAGTCCCTTGTCTATTACCACTTATCACCTTCGCTTTCTTGAGCTATTTCTTTTACTTCTCCCTCCACACTGATATTTACCACCAACCACTCCCCACCTTTGTACATCACTCACAACATTAACCTATACCCCCATCCATAACTACCTATTTCTCACCTCACCCAATGCTGTGAACTTATCCCCCTACAGCTCCCTATCCTCAGTTCTTATCTCTTATATTCACCTTCTTGTACTTTGACAATACAAGAAGGTAAATATAAGATAGCCATGTATTTCCATACCTCCATCACCAACATCTCTATCTTCCTTCCAGCCACTTCCTCCAACTCCTATGCAGTGCAAGGAAGCCATGTATCTCTTCTATCGCAAAACATTTAGGCCTGTCATGCTCTCATGCTTTAGTCTCATGAACCCACCTCCATCCCAGAAGCTTCTTTTTCTTTGTCTTGCAAGTTTCTTGGTGACCTTTACTTATGCTGGTGCACTCTGTAAAGTAGTTGGTGTTAGGAGGTGCATCCAAATATAGAAACCATGCCAAAGCAGACATTGGATTACCATGCATTTTCTGGTTTCTGAGTGGATAGGGGTTGATGTGCAGGTGGGTAGGATGCAGGAGTGTGGAGAAAAGTGTGAGATGTCTGGTGACAGAAGGAAGTCAACAGTAAGTGTTTCAGTGAATAGGAATGATAATTTGGTTGCATAGAAGTGTGAGCAATGTGAAATATGAGTGGAGTGGGACAATATTACAAATGAAGCATGGATGTCAAGTGAAGTGAGTTCAGACCGAGAACTGGATACTGATGAAATATGTAGTTCTCTTATTTAATTAAAACTGCAGAATACTGCCATTAGGCTAGTGACAGAGGGAGCAGTGATACAGAAATGGGGGGATGGTGGTGAAGGGCCCAGTTGCGTTTTTGCACATAATGCTTTCAGAACATCAGTTTTACCCAGATGGGTGGATCTTCACAAGCACCACATATTGCCTGTAGTCCCAATTTTTTATTCTGTCCTCTGTGAGGTTCTAAGTCATGAGATCAGCTTTCATTACTTCACCCCATGTCTTCCTGTGTCTCCTTCTCTTACAAGCTCTCTCCTCATTAAGAGATTGGCCCTTTTTTGTACAGCTGTCCTCATCCATATGCATATACTACATCTGATCCTTTTTTTCTTTTTGTTTTTTTTGCTTTTGGTCTAATTTTTCTCTCAACACAATTGTATTTAGCCATTCATGCACACTGACTTACTACATCTAGTGGAGCATGCTAGCTTCATTGTTTTTTCTGCTCTTCCCATATCCTCTGCATTCAAAACACACATCTCACTACCATGTGATACTGTATTCATACACAAACATCATACAATCTGCCTTTCACAAAATCTGTTTCCCATGTGTCCGAGGTGTTTACTCATGTACATTTTTCTATTAACTTTCTTTGATAGGCATTGCACCTCTAGTGGACAAAGTATGTAAGCTATGGGCATCCATAGCTTACATACTTTGTCCACAAGATTTATACCTACTTGTTTTCTTCTTGTTGAGCAAGGTCATTTCACTGATGGAAGAAGAGTCCTGACTGTTTTCCTACCTCCTAAATTGTTAGTCTTTGCTAAGTTAACTTTGAAGCCCTTGATTCCAGGTTTAAATTTCACAAGTGAAATTTCTTTTCAAATTCTATTAGAAAGATGTCATGAGTATATTGCAGTTCTTTACTGGCAGATTGTCTTAAACTCTTCTGTAATAGTCTGGAGTGTTATGATGAATATAGCAGGGACTGAGAACTGAGCTCTGGTGAACTCCTACCCAGTTTCCTGAAGTTAGTGTTGCAGATCATCTGGTCATTTGCTCCATAGAATTCCAACAGCCTTGTTTCCTCCTCATTTCCAGAACCAAAGTTGTAGCTTCCAATTACATCAGAGTTACTGCCCAGCATGTACAAGCTTGATTTTATTATGCTGGAAGGGCCTTCTCAAGCACAGCAAATGTCTGTGTGATCAGCAAGTGAGAGCCTCATGATACAATGTGGCTGGTTCAGCATATCTGCCTCATCATCCTCCGGGAAAACGCTTTACCATTTTGTCTGCTAGGACCATGAGGCAGCCTGTATTACAGGAAAGTGTACATTCCTCTCCGTAATGTAAAGTTACTCCGCATAAGTTTACAACTGACTAGTCACACACTTCCTGTTTTGTAACATATATATTTGCGTGTGTATATATGTGTGTGTGTGTGTGTGTGTGTGTGTATCATGCTAGCATGGAAAGCGGACGTTAAACGATATGTATGTATGTATATACAATGGTTATTTATTTTCTCAGTGATGTATTACATCATATTATTACAAATTATTACATAATAATATGATGTAATACATTTTTGAGCAAATTTATAACCACTCTATGGAAACATTCATTACATAATGTGAGCAATATCTCTATTCGTATTCTTTTATTATTGTATTTTTCACATCAATAAATGTGCATCATATTGTTGTTAAATACAATGGATTTACACTGTGCTTAATATCATAAATTAAGTAGTTAATATTGCATTGTTTGTTTTATTGACTGGCTGATGGATAGAGAGTGTCATTGGTATTCCTCCGAGTACTCTGTTAGCCAATTATAAGCTAGAGTGCTATTAAGATAATTGCCTGTATTGTATACAATTCCCAGTACTTGATGATATAAATTTACATATATGTAAACACACACACACACACACACACACATGCACACATATTTTTATATATCTATTTGTATATCTGCATGTGAGTGTGTGGATGTATGTACATATAACTATATATATATGTTGTGTAGACATTTTGTTACTACATCAGTTGTGTTTAGGGACAGTTTGTTCAAAACCTCACTTGGTGTATACAAGCAAATAAGTATACAAGCAAATCATCTCTTTAAGAATGAATAAAACTCAAATTATCTTTAAAACTTCAGTGTGTATTGAAATAATGTAGTATTTGTACAATTTTTAAAAAATATTGCACAATTCATAAAGAAAAAGTGTTACAAATTTTAAAATGATTATTTTAAAGATCTCTTTTGAGAAGTTATAAAAGCTAATGGATATTATAATAAACAATTATAAAATATTCTAGTATTATTACTAGATGAATATCATTTCAAAAAAATCTGTTAAAATAATAATTAATCATTTAATTAACCTCATGTGAAGTTTCAATCGGTGGGATGTGAACCATGGGAAATAATTCACCATGACTTTTGTGTATCCAAATAAGCAAATTAATAATTTAAAGAAAAAAATTTAGATTAAGAATTAAAAAATCATTATCATTCTTCTATCTTTTGTGTGCATTTGACAGGTTGTTTATCCAAAGTGGAGGTCAACAAGATGCTGGGAGGGTAGAAGAAGAGTTATCATCTTACTTTAGGTTTTTCTAGTGTTGTACATTTTTCTACAAAAGAATCATCTTGGTTTTTTACTTCTTACTGAAAATAAGCAAAAAATTTGAAAGTTTTTGGTCCATTATTTAAGGAAAATATCCAGACTAGATTGCCACAGGCTATTCTTCTAGGCCCTTGGTTCCCAAACTGGGGTCTGCAAAGCGATTTTAGGGGGTCCACGAAGGGATCAACAATCTTCAGATTTATAATGTTCAAAACCTCAAGTTTTCCAGTTTTAGCTAAAACTAGAACCATTGAACATGCACACAATACACAGAACCCCTAATTTACATGTTAAAAAAACCTTACAGATAGAATGCATTTGAGGTCATGTGCACAGGGTGTACACACATGTACTTGAATGAAGGTATCTCTCTGCAGCTTTATCGATCAGTGTGGGGGTATGGGTGCAACAAGTCTAAACGGCATTAAAAATTGATGGTGTAACAGCCCAGAACATACCCCTGCCTAGACTATACCCGGAGCTAATCTGGGTTATATACCCGGGGCTGGTCTGGACTAGCCCAGACTATACCCCCTCCAGACAACTAAGCCAGAATATACCCTTGTCCAGACTATACCTCATGCTTGTGGACAAATAACACAGATATACCTCACTTATAAAAGTTGCTTCAGGACATATATAAAATATGAATCACCCAATGAAGAATTAACAGTTACATGTAAATTTCAATTTAAACATAGCAATTTAGAATTATCAAATGCAAAATACTTTAAAATGTACCAATATAAATCCAACATGAATGGCCACATTTGTGTAGGTCTAGGCTATGACTCAGAGTACAGATGCACTGCACAGCATGTGCAAGTTGTCAATTTATTTCCAGTCTACCTATACATTGGGTTTATATTGGTACATTGAATATTTACATTTGATAATTTCAAATTGCTATGTTTAAACTGAATTTTACATGTAACTTTTAATTCTTCATCAATTGATATTAAATTTTATATATGTTCTGAGGCAACTTTTATAAGAAAGGTATATCTGTGTTATTCATCCGTAAGCATGGGGTATAGTCTGGATAGGGGTATATTCTGAGCTAGCTATCTGGAGGGGCTATAGTCTAGGCTAGCCCAGACTAACCCCAGGTATAGTCTGGGTAGGGGTATCTTCTGGGTTGTTACAGCAGCCATGACACCGACATAGTCTGCAAGAGTGGTTGATGAGGAGGTTGCAAATTGTTTTCATCATCACACGTTTATGAACGTCTATATTTTCAACATATTAATCATCATAAGTTCATTCTTAATTTTACTTTTCATGCTCAGTAAGAACCTAATAAGCGAATAGAAAGACAAGCCAGTAGCACTGTTAGAATTAAGATGTTTGTTCTACATAAAGTACCTAGTGACTTTTAGTTGAACTTTTTTGAAGTAGCTACAATGCACTACAATGGTAAGAAATTTGACCTAAGTCCAACTTAATGACTAAAATGAGGATATTGAAGCAAAACAAAATTAACCAATTTCGAAGTAACTTCTGCATGAATAAAGACTTACCATGCTTTGAAAAATATCTTATATATATATATGTACATATATATATATATACATTATATATATATTATATATATATATATATATATATATATATATATTTATACTGATAAAAATAACAAAGTTTTTTCAACAAAGTGAAATAGTACAAAATTTTGTGCGTTTACAGCACAACATTTACATATTGTTATTATATTTATTTGTAGAATGTTTTTTTACAAAGGAAAGGATATATGATGAGTCCTATTTGAGCTTCAGTTTTACTGTGCTTACTGCTGGTGGAGTAGAAAAACCACAGTGTGTTCTGTGCTCTGAGGTATTGGCAGCTTCTTTGCTGAAGCCCAGTAGGCTAAAGAGGCATTTGGAAATGAAACATCCCAGGGCAGTCAACAAAGATGCGGAAGTTTTCAGACACCAAGCTGACAGATTGGTTAAATCCAAGCTTGATGACACAGAAATGCAAGACGTCGCAGCTTGTCTGAAAGCCTCCTACGAGGTTTCAAAGAAAATTGCTGCAAAAAAAAAACCTCATAACATTGGAGAGCAGTTAGTTCTTCCTTACTGCAAAGATATAATTTCACTCGTGCTCAGAATGTCTGAACTACAGAAGCTTAGACACGTTTCACTTCCCAACAACACAGTCAGTCGACGAATTGCTGAGATGTCTGATAATATTTTGTCTCAGGTCATCTCAAAGATAAAAACATCAATGTTTAACTATGCCGCCATCCAAATTGATAAAACCACTGACATGGCGGATTTAGCACAACTTTGTGGTTATGTGCATTACGTGTATAACAAGTGCCTGGAATATGAATTCCTTTTTTTTCAAAAGCCTCAACACCTGAACTACTGCAAACAATATATTCCAGAAAGTGGGTCAATTCTTTAACAAGCATGGCATAAACTAGGGGCACGATGGTGCTCCAACAATGCTTGGTTGCTGTTCTGGCTTTCAGATAATGGTGAAGGAGAAGTCTCCTAAGGCAATTGATATGCATTGTACACTTCATCGCCAAACATTGATGGTTAAAACAATGCCTGACCATTTGAAGAATGTTTTGAATGATGTGGTCAAAGCAGTAAATTTTATCAAAGCCAGTTCTCTTAACTTGCATCTTTTTGCTGACTTGTACAAGGACAATGGCTCCAATTTTGAAATGCTTTTACTGTATTTGCATGTGAGGTGGTTATCCAAGTGAAGAGTACTGAAAAGTGTCTTCATTCTATGAAAGGAGATACACAAATTTCTTTGTGGTGCTAAAAAAGAACTGCACAGACAATTCTCCAATATGTCCCTCCTTTTTGGTCAACATTTTTGAATCAGTTAATTCTGTTAACTTAGCACTACAAGGAAAGGACATCACCATTGTCCACTGTCATAAAAAAAGTAACAGCACTTAAATTGAAGCTCCATTTGTGGCATTCTAAATTGGAATGTGAGAATTTCGTACCATTCCTGAACCTCAATACTTTCCTTGATGAAGATGCCCTTCAAGTTGATGCTAACATCCTCGACATAATGAAACAGCATGTCTTAACTCATCATGCTGAAATTCAAAGATATTTCCCCGGCCTACAAAACTTCATAAAAGTTCATCGTTTCATCACCAATCCCTTTGCAATCTCTGTTGTTGACCTTCCGTCAGAAGATTACGTCATTCAAGAACAGTTCATTGACTTGCTGAATGATGGAGGTGCAAAAAACACCTTCCGTAACATGTGTTGCAGTGAATTCTAGATTGAAATGATGTAGTCCTATCCAGATATCACCAAATTGGCCCTCAAATTCATCATTCCGTTTGCAACAATGTACGAATGTGAGACGGCTTTTGCAACTTTACTCACAATTAAAACAAAGGTTTGCAATAAACTGGATGTTGTGCATG
>NC_068985.1:71578778-71582409 GCF_001194135.2 Octopus bimaculoides
GTAGGACGAAAATTTTGAAAAAGTTTGGGAACCAAGGTTCTAGGCAATTCAAAAGTATTGTAACACTTTGTTAGAAAAATGGCTCATACCTGACTCCACATCCTCTGAAGAGTTTGGTGTGTTCTTACATGGCCTGTGGCTCACACCAAAGATATAACACCTTATTCAGCTATTCTCCTAATATGGTTCTCTTTTATTTTTTTATTTTGATCCTCTTCTTCAGAATTCAGTCCTTATTGTGAGGAATCAGCCTCTTCTTGGTGTAGCTCCTTCAGGTCATCAATGGACAGTTCACTTCTCTGCTTCTCAATGAAATATTTTATGTCCTTTCATTCATCACCAGACTCTTGGAACTGCCCTTTCATACAATTTCCTCAACTGCTATAATTGAGGAAATTGTACATTTTATGACACTCTCTGAAATATTTGAAAATTTATTGAAGAAACTTCAGGTCACAATGCTCTCCAAGAAGAGTTCAAACTCTCCCAATTGCTTCACTATTAAGCACACAACATCTGCAAAGAAGTGATTTTTCCAAAACTTTTACTGTCACATTAAATGTCAGAGTCACTTCAAAACATTACCGAATGAATGCTTTGTGTATAATTTTTTAAAGCATGCAACCACTTGCTTATTCACAAATAAATAATTTACACAAATAAATGGTACACTGAATCACCAGCCATTTGTTTTTCTTTCATTTGTATTAATAATAGATTTTCCATTTCATCCATAAATGAGGCCTACGTGTTATTGAGCCTATGACTTTTACTACCATCAGACTTTTTAGCTTATTCTCTTCCTCCAAAAAGGTACAAAATGTAGATTTGGCCAATCCATATACCACACTAAGCTCACTTGAAGTGGCTTCTTTCTCATTTTTTTTTATTTCTGTAATAATATTTATTGCTGGCTTTGCTTTCAATATGTTGAATATTTGATAGAAAAAATATAGCACAACACTAATTTTCCTTTGAAAATATTCTACCATATCATCTGAAATAGTGAAAGCACGATGGTGCTTCAAATTCAAGGTCACACATAAACTGAACTGAAAGCCCCTGATATATATCATTAAAGGAAAAGTGTGAACGAAGGGAAATAATTCAACATAACATTTAAGGCATCAGAAGCTTATATAGATCTTTTTTGGGATGTGTGTATGTGTTTGTAAATTGTTCATTGCTATCCATAATTTTATTCCTTACCAAGTTAATAGAAAAAACATTTGTCCACAGTATGTTTATATATATGTATGTATATATATATATATATATATATATATACACACACACACACACACACACACACACACACACACACACACACACACACAAACAAACATATAAAGTGCTGATGCCACCACATTAGAAGAGAAGCACCCAGTATACCTTATGGAGTGGTAGGCATTAGGAAGGGCATCCAGCTATAGGAACCATGCCATTTCAGACAATGAAGCCTAGCATGACACCTGGCCTTACAAGCTCTAGTCAAACCATCCAACCCATGCCAGCATGGAAAACGGATGTTAAATGCATGCATGCATACATACGTACATATATACATACATACATACATACGTACATAGTACATACATACATACATAGAACTTAAGTATGACTGTACTTATGAAGTTCACTTCACAATTACATAGTTTCAAGTTCAACTTCGAGCTAGTTTTATACCCATAGCTCTGGGCCAGTCAAAGCTCTTTGAAAATACATTTGGTAGACAAGAACTGAAAGAAACCAGTTGTAAGTTTGCATTTCTCTAAAAATTACTGACAGTGGCATTGTTATCATTTTCCTTATCAGCAAATTGTCTGCTGGCTTTGTGCTTTGAAAATGTGGGAAATAAACTTTCCCTTACTTGAAAAACAAGTCAAGTTCAAGACAAAAAGGTTATCTGGCCTCAATAATTTATTCCTCTAACCCACTCTAGCAGGAGAAAATTGATGTAAAAACAAAGGAATATGTATATTCACAAACTCACAAATATATTATAGATATATCGGTGTGTATGAGTGATGGGTGAGTGCTCATTATGTACCGTTCATGTAATGCAAACAGCACCTAACTCTTTATTGCTTTTGGTCATGCAGAACCATCAGAGCAACAAACAAATGCTATGTGGTATTTGTTCTGGTATTTTACATTCTGAATTCAAAAATTTTATCAAGGTCAACTTCATCTTTCATCCATCCTGGGTTGACAAAATAAAGTACTGATCAAATATCGGGGCCATTCAAATCAGCCAATGGTGATGGGTTGTGCTTATGTGTATGTGTGTGTGTGTATGCAAGTGTACATATTTTTGTGTGTGTCTATGTAGTTGTGTGTGCAGTATATGAATGTGTATATAAACACATGCTTGAGTGTGCATTTCATACTGAGTGACATAAGTATTCAAGGCATGACCATACAAAATTTTATACTTTTTATCCAGAGACTATATTATAGAACATTTTCTCTTTTATTTAACCTTTTCTGTGTTATTGCTAAAATATTGCACTCTTGCTTACTCACGAGTGTAATATCACACTTTGAAAAGCGCCTTGTTGTTTCCTCGGATGTCAGCACCTCCTTGTTCAAACAAATGCAAATTAATATATTTGCGTGTTCAAGTGGAGTGTAGTGAATGATTGTTTTAGTTATTGAGCTTATGTACATGCATGATATGCAGCATTAGCTATAAATATATCACAAAGTTATTTGGATTTTAAATTGCGTTTCAGCATTAAATCAACATGGCATTGGATAAGAAGTTGATTGGCAATGAAGTATTAGAATTAATTTTTCTTTTTTCTACAGAATTGGATGATGGGGATAATAAGAAAGGAGAGGAATGTCTTTCTAGTAATATCGAAGGATAAATCATTTTGTGAAGCTTGGCGCTAGTACTTGATTTTTGCATTGAAGTGATTCACAAAGTAAGTGAGGAAAATCATGAGCAAAACCCCCATGCCTCAGGTGGTTGTCCATCTGCAGAAACCCCTTCCTGCATCTGACATAGATTAATCCCTCTAAATATTAAAGTAAAGGGTCTCAATTAAAAGACATAAAGTGTGTCTGATGAATGCTAAAGTGAGAGAAAGCAGGCATGAATGTATAAACTGTTACATGAGACTATGCATTGATACATTTTAAAATATTTCACAGCTAATTATGATGTTAAAAATATTCTTTTCTACTCTAGTCACAAGGGCCAACATTTTTGGGGAGGGGAGCAGTCGATTAGATCGACCCCAGTATGCAACTGGTACTTAATTTATTAACCCCCAAAAGATGAAAGGCAAAGTTGACCTTGGTGGAATTTGAACTCCAAACATAAAGACAGACGAAATACTGCTAAGCATTTCGCCGCCTTACAATGTTAAAAATATTGCAATATTTTTTCACCTACTTTTCAATATTATAGTTTTATTAGACCTTATATTGTTTAATGTATTTCATTTAAATGAAATATAAGTATTTCAATCGTTCAATAGTGAGTGTCATCTTTCTAGTGCTTTTTTTTTTCTTAAAAAAAACAAAAAACAAGCACAATAGTAGCAGTAAGTAATTTGATACATGTTCTATTGAATGAAATGAGATGGAATAGTCTGTCTGAAACTAATAGTAACAGTTCCCA